>NW_008236209.1:1523083-1523512 GCF_000691975.1 Corvus brachyrhynchos
TTCTACACCACGTGTGAGGTATTTTAACCAGCCCATACCGAGGTCCTTGAGCTGCCAATTGTCACAACACAAACTATTGAACCCACAAGCTATTCCTCCCTAATTTACACCACAAGGAACCCTAAGTACTAAAATTCTTCTAGCATTTAACAGAGGCTGAGGCTTTCATCAGCTGGAAGGTTAAATACTGGACAGCAATGCCATTGGTAGGGGATTAGATTTAATCACCTTATACTGAAACCTTCGTGTTTTAGAGTTTGAGGGAAGAAAAAGCTCCACATCTCCACTGAACTCCAAAGTACACGTACATTAATCATAGCTTATTTTTTTAAAATTTCTTCTGGATAAACAAAGGTTTTAATTATACAGGTCCCGGTTTGTTCTGTTTGTTTCCTATTTAGAAAAAAATGGCAAGTCTCCCAATCTAAG
>NW_008236209.1:1523543-1524560 GCF_000691975.1 Corvus brachyrhynchos
CTTTCCCTCTGAAGAATTTAACAATACATTTGGACAGGCACATATATTTATTTGGAGACTGCACAATGAATAAAATCCCACTTGCACTTAACAGAGCAAAGTTTGCCAGAATTCAGTATGTGAGCCGAGGCTCCACACTCTGCTAATGGCAAAAATAGCTCTCCCTGCAGTCCAGTAGTGGATTATGTACATTCCTGTATGTGCCTGGAAACACCCACAACACCTGTTGTTTATTATAAATGGCTGCATTGAAAATAGACACGTTTCGACTGTGAAAGGAGGAAAAAGAAAAGAAACAGGAAAAAAGAAAGAAAAAAGTTTGTGTGCGGGAAAATAAGGACAAAGATGGTAACTGTGAATTCAGAAGTGTTTCTGCTGGAAGTACTCAACTGCAAAGTGCAGCATCCAATAACTTTCACCTAAACCCCTCAAAACACAAAAACTTTCTGTGGAGACATTTAAAGATTATTGTTAAGGCAGGTTATCAAGCAAAAAGAGGTGAGGAAACTGAAGGAGGCCAGGAGCAAAGCCGAGAAATCTCAATTCTAGTGACAAGGCAAATGACCAGAATTCTGTACTCAGTTAAATCTGGACTAACACATGCTGTGCAGAGAAAATTCTCTCTGTGTATTTAACCAGTGTAGAACTAAAGTCAGTCCTCTTTCCTCCAAGTCGCGTGGAATTGCTTTTCTGATTCTACTTGCATGAGAATATTGAAACACTACCAAGTAACAGGATATGGATGTGAGCACCTTAAATGATTATTTACTCAGAAAGAAAAAAGAAACCCACCCAAACCCCACAAAACACTGAAAATCTCCTACAGTTTTTACCAGTCAGTACAATGAGATCTAACTCTGTGGCCTTTTCCTACCCCCATTTGTTTAGGCTGAGTCATTTTCCTGAATGATCCCCCCCACTCTACCCTCTCTTCATCTCCAAGCTTTTCCTTGAGAAAATGTCTCTGCAACTGACACAAGCACCTGCATTGTTTTTCCTTTGTCTAAGCTTGTGAGG
>NW_008236209.1:1524572-1586322 GCF_000691975.1 Corvus brachyrhynchos
AGGAATTTTGACTTGATCCATTCCTACCAGCAGGACACTGATCAGATCTCAGATCCTGATCTGGCTCACCCCTTCTGGTGAAATAGGTCAGTGAGTATCTCTCACTCAGTCTTTGCATAAGAAGTAACACCAATAAAATTACACCGCAGATTGGACAGTGGTTATTTCTTTTTCCTGAGAACAGCCAGACCAGTCCACAGCTCCTCTGCACACAGTGAGCCCCTCACAGCACTCATTCTGCTCCCCCAGGATCTTTGTGATCCAGCCAGGTGTTGTTACCATCCTCTTGGAACTGTGAGAAACAAAAGCCTGGACAGAAAAGACATTCATAGGAAATCTGCATGGATCCAGACATTAAAATGAGACCTCCAAAGCCTCCCAAAGATCCAGCCTGTAAGGTTTTCTCCTCCCTCTCTTGGCAAAGGTCCTCAGTAAAAGGAACTTGCTTGGTTTTATTAAGTGTCATGACATACTTAATGTATTAAAAAGGTCCTGTCTGTTTGTACTCAGCCTGGGACAGGGTCTGTCAACTCCAACCCTCTGCACATCAACCTGGGCTCCTACTTCAGCCTTTCCTTTTTCCAGCCAGCTTTCCTAACATTCTTCCAAATTAAGCCATATTTTTCCCATTTCTTATACCCTACAACCAACCATCACATCAGAATGTCACCCGTCAATACATTTTTAATATTTTGTCTCTCCTACAGTGCACTCTGTGTATTTTCCCAATTCTAAAATTGCCTTTGCACTTTTCTAACCCATCATAAAAGGAAGCAAACCTATTTTATTTGTATTTTTGTATAACTTGGCTTTGAGTCTGGCTTCCACACTCATCAGCTGAAAGGCAGAGCTGCTCAGAGCTGTCAGCAGAACAAAGTCAAGCTGAGCTGTGCCGTGATTTATGCAGGTAGGGCCAGAGCTGTCAGTTCCACTGGCGTGACAGTGGGGAGGAACGGAGGGGTAGAACTCTCACTGCTGAAACTCCACATTCACTACATGACAAACCCAGCTCCGGTCCCAGAATGACAGAATGCAATATGTAATTCCAAAAACACATTTCAGTAGCACAACAGCCGGATGAGTAAATTGGGAGACAATCTATATTAATATTGGAAGCCTGAAAGCAGACTGTTTATTTCTCCCATTTAGATTCATAACAGAGGCTAAAATATTTTGCTTAAACAGAGACACAATAACAAAAAAATGCAGTTTGATTTATGATTTAAAGAGAGATCACATGCATTCTAATGTTACTATTTATTAGAATTTCTCACAACTGTAACAGAATCTAATACCTTCAGAACACCAAAATGCAGCTTGACAAAGCTACCTCCATTTCATCCCAAGCAGGATTTATGTGGCTGAAGTTGCACTTAGGTTATGAAATGATTGTTTTGCCAGCAATTCCTCAGCATTACCCCAGTCATCTGATGAAAATCAGTATTTAAATATTATGGTGGCCCATACTCCAGCTCCTGTAATTGCTGATCAATCATCTCATTCAGGGAGGGAAATGGAGAGTCCAGAGCTGCCAAGGTGAGACACTCTAAATACAGAGTTTTGTACTGGGGATGCATGCCTGCCTACTCTCCCAATTAACACACACAAAGAGAGCAAAGTGGATCTGTGTGTTTTGATTTCAGACACCTTGGAACCGGACTAAAATCTATCGTTCAATTCAATCAGGCAACATGTAAATGCAGCCAGTATTTCAGGGCTGAGAAACCCCTGCACAGGCTGCTAACCCCCCCATTTGTACTGGTGTGTGTCCACTGCAGGACACTTTTCTGAGGAAGACTTGAAAGACGCCCACATCCACCTATGCTGACCAAGTTTCTGTCTGCAGCAGGAAGAACGTGTCCCTGGCACTGTGGAGAGTCACTGGCAGTGCCAGCTTCTTCACTAAGCTGTCTTGAGTTATTTCTTTAAAGGTTGCACTGCAGCTGTAAAGCTTTGGAATGGATGACTGGCCCTTACCAGGTTCCAGCACCGTGCCCAGCATAGCTGAATCCTAATCTTGCTTGGGGCCTCCAAATGCTGCTGCAGTAGCTTCTTGCTGACACTACCAGAACTATCTTAGAGGATTCTTAACTTTGAGCTTTAGTAGGTATAATTCTCATATGATGCAGGTCATAATGCTTAGAAATAGTATTTTTGGCACTCTCTTAAGTTTACAAGCAAGATATCCATAGCAGCTGCTTGAAGAACTGCCCAAATCAGCTTAGTATAAACTGACCTTAATACAAGGGAAAGGATGGGTATTAATCTATTTGGAGAAATCCAGGGAAGATTCTTTAGCACAGTCAGTTTCCCTAACATGATCTGTCCTGAAGCTTCCTTTTCTCAGTTTATAAGGGAAATAAGTCACGCACACAAGAACCACAGACAATTAAGAAGAAAACTAAAATGACTGGTTTCAAGTTCCCTAAATGAAGAGGAACAACAATTTCACCATCATCTCTTATCTTCCCTATCAAGGGATCATGTCCCTGCAGCTCTCTTCATCAGCATTTTCCTTCCAGCTACTTGCTCCATTCCTGCCCTGTCCTACAACACACAACCCCTCTATCAGACTGTAATTCTAAAATGAGAAGTCACTGGGGGAAAAAAAGGGCATTTAATTGCTTTTTTCTTGGAGGTGCCTCGCCCAGTTCTCTGCTGCGATGGATACAACCTGACATGAGCACTGTGAGTCAGGACATCAGCTAGAAAATGTACAAAGACAGCTTTTCTGAAAAGGCAACCTCATCATCTTTCAGAATGTAAGAAGGGAATCGTAAGCAAAGCTCAGGTATGTGTTATATATTCCTCCTGTCCTGACACAGGTAAAACGTGCAACAGCGAGCAATGTTGTGGATATCATTACACACACAAATTTAGGCACCTATAAATGTGGACAACAGTCTGATATCCTGTCAGAGTAACAAACCTGGATCTTAGACAATGTGTAGTGGAGTTGCTTTCTATTTTTTTAAATGAAAGATGTGGAGGTTATAAATAAAAACCAAGGAAGTGCTTTTCTGCAAATGGTAAATAAGTATTTCTTATAATGTTTGCTGAAGATTCTGCTTTCATACAAGTAATTCACTTTTAATCCATTTACTCCACGTTCTGAATAACATCAGACCTACAGGCAGGCTCTCAATCACTAACACACAGACAAAAGCACTAAGTTGGCTTGAGACATTTAGGATTGTCTCTCATTTTATCCCTAACCTTCCTGTTTCAGGGATTTCTGAACTATATAGGTGTCAGTGAAATACCAGTGCATGCCATTCCAACCTGTTTTGCTAACCAAACTAAAAACAAAATTCCCAAGCAAATAAGTAACCATCTCTGAGACAGAATGACAGGATTTTTGTTCCCTAGTAGAAGACAAAGTAGGTAACAGTTGCTTGGGTTTTTTTTAATGGACATGTTCACTGACATGTTTATGAAAATTAGATATTAAAAGCTCAGCACCTAATTCCTCATCTTAAATAAATTCTCACAATTCTCAAGAAGAGTCACGGAATGTTCTGCTTCCTTGAAAAACAGCCCACTAATCAAGCCAGCTTTTTTTATTAAGAATATGTATAAGTTATATTCGACCATTTTTCAGGATGTGACTACAGGATGCTTCCTCCTTTTCCATGGCTCAAAACAGCTGATAGCAGTCCTTCAGTGTTTCAGACGAAGCTAAAGGAGTTTTGCACATGGACAAGCTGATACTTCATTTTACACATACCTGAACTCTTACAGTACAGGTAAAACAACTCTTGTATTTATTTACTTCTCCTCTGAAATAAGCACCAGGCCATGAATGTGCAAGCAAACAATCAATTATTATTCCTCAGCTAATGCAGCAAGTCCTCAGCATTTCATTTTACTGCAAACTATAATGATATGGAAAGGGCAAGTGCCTACTGTCATCACTCAGCCTGATCAAAGAAATCAAACCTGGGTACAATTGAATGACAACACTCTCCAGTTCATTCCTTCCTTGGAACCCATTAACCTCTTCCTTTTGAGAGCTCCAACAGATTCTTTTTTCTTTTAATTTAGATCCAAGGTTCTTTGATTACAAGTTACTCTATCACATGCTGCTCTAAAAATGTACTCACCACACAGCCCTCAGTGAGAGAGCTCACAAATTAAACAACAATCTTGTATAGTGGGGATAAAATATCACTATGGAAAATAAGGGGGTCATCAGTGATGGAAATATAATTTAAACAGATTCCTGTCCACTGTAATTGATAAAGGCTTAAAATTCACACATGACAGGAACAAAAAAACCCATCAACTCCTATTTATAACCAAAAGCAGTATTTTGCTGCCTTTGTAACGCTTCAGGAGCATCTTCCTCCACAAGAAATCCAACTGAACTGAACAGAGGAGAGCAGCATGGAGTGCAGGTGGTGCAGAGCATGTAGTGCAAGCAAGGGTCAGAGAAGAGAAATTGGAAACAAATACTGAACTAGGAAAAAACTACAGCACCATGTTGTGCCCGTCTTTGCTGACATTCTGTGTCTCTGGAGAAAGACTATTTACAGAAGGATTTACAAGAACACGTAGGGCCAGGACATGGGGCAATGGCTTCAACCTTCCAGAGGGCAGCACTGGATTAGATATTACAAAGAAATTCTCCCCTGTGAGGGTGGGGAGGCCCTGGCACAGGGTGCCCAGAGCAGCTGTTGCTGCTCCTGGATTCCTGGAAGTGTCCAGGTTGGACAGAGCTGGGACCAACCTGAAATAGTGGAAGGTGTCCCTGCCCACAGAGGAGGGTCTGGAACTATATGGTCCTTAAGGTCCCCTCCAACCCAAGATGCAATTTCAGGTGTTCAAATTAGTGATGCCTTAAATTTACTTTCCTACATCATTTATTATGAATATTTAGCATCTCTGTATTCCTCCTTTTCTTCACTCTTCACACAATACACACAATTTCATTTGCCCCTCCATTATTCTAAAACTAAAGGGAGAAGAGTCTGCCCCAAAGTATGCAAATAACAGCACAACTATGCTTATCTATTAATAAAAATTAAGGAGAGGTAATATGATAGAGTGAACACGATGTTTTAATAGAGGAGCCTTAGGCAGCAGCAGTACATGAACAGAGTAACCTTCTTTTAGTCAAGCAATCCATAATACATTGCACAGGCCCTGTGGGAGCTCACAGCAGCTTTTCACTGTCAGTTCAGGGGAAGGAAATACAAATGCTTTTTGCAGATGTCTGTCTGTAACACTCCTGTGAGTCCTATAGTGGTAAAGTTCTCTGTTAATCCCTCCGAAACAAGATTAAAAACAAAAGCAAACCAAAAACCCCAACCAGGGCAGCAACTGGAAACTGGTGGTGTTGTTCCCCTGACTCTCCCTCCCCAGCCAGCTGCAGAGCCCATTTTCCTGGCTGGCACTCAAGCCCCTGAGGGCTCCGAGGCAGAGAACTCTGCTGTCCAGCCTCTCCTGTTCCCTTGTGCCAGGAAATGCAGGTGAGCATCACCCAGGCTACTTCTGCTCCTGGGCTCTGCTTGCTCTGAATTTTCCTTCATTACACCTCTTCAGTGGGTTATCATGGGAAACAGCACACGAGGAATAACTGAAAGAGTTTTGAGTTAGAACTGGGGATGAAGGACTGAGCACTGCATTCACAAAAAAAGAGAAATCTGTTCCTACCTCCAGCAGACCCCTTTTGTAAAAGCAGTAACAGCTCACCTCAGAGTTACACGGATTTCCTGCCTCTCTCTGTGTCCAGCTGGAAACAGGACGAGGACTCTGTTGTGGAGCACACAACTTTACTGGACTGAGCTGTTCCATGGCACTCAAGGCCTGGGAATGAGCAGTGCCCTGTTTTATTTACCCACAGAGTTGCATTCTCATGGTCTCTGGGCAGTAGATTGGCTACTGCAATAAGATTATTTGGAATTATGAGTGGCTACCTCCATTTATTTTAGAGGATTTAAGACATGCCAGAGTCTTCTGATGCATAAAGGACTGAGAAGTTACAAGCTTGCATTTCAAAGGGATCCTTGCTTAAAATCCTCCCTTTACAGATTGACAACAGCTTAAATATTTGATTTTGCACTACTTAAAAAAGGTCTGTTGCTAATAGCAATATAATCACTAAAGCAGCTACCAACCACTGAATGTATGGAAGAACACATATGATAGCACATAAGCAAAAGTTGCAGAACTGAAGTTCCTTAGAAATTATACAGTCCAAAATGAAAAAAATAGTATTTAATAAATTTTATTTTCGGGTTAACCGATTTTATAACCTAAATTATTTTCAAACAACAAAGCTGAAGAAAAGAATTAAACAGAAATCAAGGCTTAATTTGATCATTTCTCCAAATTTCATTTGACTTTGAGCATGCTAAAAAGGAAAGAACAAAGATGCAAATCCTGATACTATTTCTTTGTAAAACACAAACAAAAATATTTTGTATTAATAATTTAACTAAAATATTCTTCATCTACTCTAAAGCAAGAAACACTATGATGCCTTTTTCAGTGGTATATTTGGCAATTAAAATTACTCTTCCCCAAAGCCTTAACGATTTCTTTGTTTCTCCTGTGCACGTGAAATTCCCCTAAGGAAAATAGTTACCACCAAAATTCAAGATGCTCTGTCTCATATTCCAGAGACACTGATAAATTTTTTTCATTAAAAAGAATTCAACACTTTGTACATCCAGTACAAACAGAAGCTGGGTTTCACATATCAGGTTTTGATCGTAATTTATGCATCGACTTTGCCTATTGCAACAAATCCATGCTAGAAAGAAATGAAAAAGCCTTGCAAGGTGGAAAATGCTTCATTTAAATACTGCAACCCACAGGATCAGACCTTTAGCAGCCCTAACATGACTTTGGTCCTTTGGTCTGTTTAGGAATATAGAAGTTTGTATCTTTGCCTCTATAAAGTTCTTTTTTGTAAATACAAGGTCAAGTAAGAGTAGAAAGCTTCAAATTCAAATAATTTGCATAGAAACAGCAATATTGTATCAGGGTACTTCAGCCATGGCAAGATAAAGAAACCCCCACACCTTGGTGATTGAACCACAATGCCAACATTTTTGAGTCCTGACAAATACAATTCCAGTCTTCTTAAGGAAAAAGAAAATGACTACAGAGATAATAAGCAAGATAATTGTGCTTTAAGACATCTTAGTCTATGTAATCTACTGTCAATGTTGTTCAAATGTGATGATAACACCTACTTGTCTCTAAACAACAGCTACAGGTTTGCCATCACCGTCTCCTCTGCTGCCTCCTTGTTTCACCAACTGCGCTCCTGATTTCTCCACACAGTGAGAATATTCTCTGGGTACACCAGAGACAGGAACTGGGTAATGGCACTGATTGAAACAGCTGCTGGGGGATATCCAAGGAGAGCTTCTAAACCATTTCCAGGGCCTGACTTGACCAACTGGAACCATCTTCCTTCAGACCCACACCAAACCCACACTTGCTGTCACTTACTCAGTCACAGAGAAATAAATGAGTACTCATGCATGAATTCTTTGCAGAAGCAGCATCTTCTAAGGCAGTGGTTCCAGAGCCACGTTGAGCTCATAAACTTCTCTAAAGAAATTCTCTAAGGAGTCTCCATCAGCTGAAAACACAAGACCCTGTAAACATCCATGACCAAGGAAGTCCACAGGTGCATGAAGAGACTGCACAGATTTACCTCTGTCCCGTAGCTCCTAACTATTGAAAAAAGGAAATTTGTGTACAGCATTTCTTTTTAAAGCTCCTGAGGGTGTTCAGCATCTTAAAACCCACTGCCAGATTGTTGTTCACTGCGAAAACCAGCAGGTCTCTCCCTTCATTAAAGCACACTGATGCTTCAGTAGGGTGAAGAAAAGTAAGGAGTTAAAACGTTAAAAAAATCAGCATTCAGAAAGGATGAAAAATGATGAAATGCTGTAATAATTTAATGAGCTCACCTAGGCATATATAGCATGTACAAAGCCACAGATTTAAGTGTGCCCTCTTGGATATTCTCTTCTACCAGTACCTGGTGTATGCTAGTATGCCCCCCCACCAAATTTCCTGTTTCTAATGGAAGCAGATTTCACTTTATGAATATATTTCTGGAACCGGAAAAAGGTAAAACATCAAAGACCTCTCATGTCACTAACCTGTCTGTCAAAAGAGGATGCAGGAATTCTTATTAGAGTGCATTGGCCTGTTTAGCTCAGCTATAATGAGATGAGGCTTTCATCATTTCCCTTTTGGAATCAGTTTCATTATTTGCTGAAATTCACCCTTAAGATATTTTTGATCCTAAAATACAACATTAAGTCATCTTTTTTTTTTTTTCAATTTTTTTTCCTTGCTGCTTTCAGGGTTTACCTTTCACGTTACTGCATACAATCACTGTCCTTCTCTGGTGTTTGCACCACTCAGTCACTTGCATCTGGTTTTCCACCAGACTTAGAGCAAATATCTCAACTACCATAAGTATCTATGGAAAAGTTTAGAGCAAGGTTGTTAAGTATCTAACTCATTTGGATATATATCCCTTTTACAGTTTTTTATCACACAACCAGTCAGGAAATCAGATTAATGCAGTCATTTGGTTAAGTATGGCAATATTAAGACTAATATTGCAGCATTTACCTTGAAGAGATTTGTGATAATGAAAACTTGTCTATTATGATCCACCATTTCCTAGCACTACCTACTGCAAAATCTGCTGTTCTGAACAGCAGCAATTAAAGGCTGCAATCTTCAGCATAAAAATTTTATCTGAAGAGCAGCACATCTACTGGTTCCTAGCTCCTCAGCAGACTCACATCAGCATTTCCAGGATTCACTTTTATATGCATTATCTAGGAAAAGACTTTGCCAAACTTATGAGACTTTGCCATAACCTGTCTGCCCCTTTTTGCAAGGCTGTCTTCAAACCCTAATATACAGAACTATTAATTTTACCAAGGACATTTAAGTGCTTATATATGAGCCTTGATTTTTTTTTTCCTTTTTTTTGTTAGTCATCATCTGAATGTCATAAAAATAAAAAACAACAACAACAAAAAAAACGTTCATCAAAAGAAAAGTTTTTCTTCAAGGAAAAGGTTTTTATTTCTGTAAATACTATTCTTTGATCTCTAGGCTACTCGTGTAACCCAACTCATCAGAAGCAATCAGGAGAAGTCCAATGGAAACTCACTCACTACTACATGAAGAAAGGAGCTTTGTACACAGTTTCCCACATTTCTCAAAACAAGGCAAAGCAGAACAAGTACCAGGTCCAGTGAGAAGGGTTCACTGATTCTTCAGAAGAGAAAACCTGATACAACAACAGAAGCGACAGTGCTCCAGGCACTGAAGGTATGCAGAGCTTCCAAGGAGCACTGGCAGCTTCCAACCATCCCTGAGCACAAGGCTGGACTCTGCACCTGAATCAGTAACCACTGGGAATGCTCTCCTGCAATGGTTTATAGGAAAATCCGGGTGTAGAGCTCAAGGGTGGCCACGTTCCTGTCCACAGCCAAGGGACAAAGCCTCCTGGCACCCCCTCAGCTGTGGGAGGCCTTGGTTCTCCCACATCCCAGAGAGCCTCCAACATTTCCAATTAAATGCCCCTGCCCTTCACATGGTTAGCTTGTTGTACACTCCTTGGAGTATTGAGCTGCCCTTTTTTTTTGGAACTTTGAAAGCATCTCTCATGCTTTGGCAAGTATTACAATAAATTATAAGTGGCCTGAGAATTTTTAAATGTACATTTTTTGGCTGTCCCCATCCACATTAAGTAACTGCAGTCTATCATGTTCATTTCATAGCATCTGAGCACCATGGACAAGTGAATAATTAGCTTTAGCAAGAATAGCCAGATTTATGTTAGGAAAAATTTAACTCCTAGAAAGCTCAGCAACTCGAGATGGATTTCTCTCTTCATGCAACACTAATCTCAGTTCATATTTCCCTTGTACTTAAGACAAATTGGTGAAAATGGACATGATTTAATTAAAATCTGAAGCCTTCACAGTGCTTGTCTCCTAAATGAAACTTGTAATGAAAATGAAAAAGACTATTTCTAAAAATTGCAAGCACTAGGATTTTTTTTTTTTTTTTTACATTAATAAATAACTTATGAATAGATTCTTCCTGGTAGTAATGGAGGTAGGTAAGAATCAAAAACTTTCAGGCTTCTACTCACCAAATAGGAGATGCTTCAGCAGAGCATTGCTCCATGACTCCCCCAAACCCACCACAGGAAGGGTCACAGTCACTCCAAGATTCCCACAGTACCTGCCCAACACAGCCAAAAGGAACAGGCCTGCAAGGGGCGTGCTGCTCTCAGCATTTAATGGAACAAACCACCAGTATCCCAGCAAGGTGAAAATTCACCAGTCCTGTGAAAATTCAGAAGGTTGGGATGTTTATTTTCCTGCCTGTCTCCTTCCCTGAGGGATACTCAATAAAAATCAGATGGCTAAAAATATTTTTTTTTTCCCCATGTTGACCATTGTTGAATTTCAGATGTGAATTTAAATTTCTTTTAGCACACAAATACAAGCAGGTGATTTCTGGCTTGCTGTTTTCTTTTAATGCTTGTACAGACATAAAATCAAGTACCTCAGGGTATGGCTTTTGAGCAGCATATTTTTAAATTTTCTTCTTTGGTATGGATTCTCTCTTTGACTTTGTAAAACATCTGTTAAAAAGTGCACTCCCTGGACCTCTGCAGAATGCAGCACTGTGCACATTTACACAGAGAGCATCGGAGAGGAAAACACCTCCCCCCTTTGCCTGCACCAGCACTCCCAGATTTATAGCCAGGTTCAAACGGTGTCTCCTACAGGGATATGTGTGGGCCATCCAAGTTAAAGCATAAACTTGAAATAAAGACAAAAAGAACCCCCAGCATCACAAGCTTTTTATCATAAATCATCATCTGCAGCAAGAATATGCTCCAAAATCTCCTTTTATTAAAAGTCTCCCAGCATTTGCGACTTCATGGCTGCAGTAAACTGTGTAAGAAAAGGGCATTGCTGAAAGGTCACCTAAGTATGCACATAAAGGTGGTTTCAGAATGCAGCATGCAGCCTCTGCAGAACTGAGGGGGAAATCATAAGGAAATTATAAATTGTAAGAAATCATAAGGCTGACATACATCGCCAGCAACCACGCTCGCTCGCTCTCTCACTCATCTCAGTAAGCATACACTGGAAGAAGGGTCTGCTTAAAGAAAACCTCCTGGTTTCTGTTAAGTGTCAACAGAAGTTCCCAAAGGGACTGTCATCTGTCCAAGGCTCAGGTCCAGTTATCTCTGGGCCACAACTGCATCCCTGTTTTCCAGCCTTCCCATCACAGCACGTGAGAACGTGCCAGCAGACAGCCCTGAAATATTCTCCTGTGCCAGTCTTTCGTTTCCTCCTTTAGCCATAATCTCTCCCTTCTCCTCCTCCTTCCCTGCCAGATTGTTTTTCCCCTTTCTTCTCTTCCACTATGAACAGCATTTTTTGTGTCCTACTTACTCTGTTCCCTGTTGCAAACAGGTTTTTGTTTCCAGTCATCCTCTACCTCAATTTCATTCAAATATTTTGCTTTTCCATCCTCCAGAATCCCTCTTTACCAACTGCCTGACCAAACTCCAGGAGTGTTTGGAAAACACTCTCAGGCACACGATGTGGTTTTTGGGGCTGTCCTGTGCAGGGCCAAGTCTTGCACTTTGATGATCCTTATGAGTCTCTTCCAACTCAGAATATTCTATGATTTTAACTAATCCAGCACACCCTATGCCTCTCAATCCCTCCTTCCATCGAAAATCCGGTCCCTTATGTGGAATTTCTTTCTCTTCCTACTTGTCAAAGCAGTAATAGCCTCAGATAAAGTTCAAAACAGTCAGGCAGTCTTGCTCAAAATAACCGAAATATTTGATTCTTCACACAACTTTAAATAAAGTATTTAATTAAATACTTCAGCACACAGTTGTGTAGCTGCTAAAAAGCTTACATGGGCTCAACTGCCTTTTTCCTTCTGTATATTTTCCATTAAGGGCTATTAAATACAAATGCAAAACCTCTAAGTAAGTAAGTCCTGAAGCCTAAAGTTACTGAAATTAAAAGTATTATGGAGAAACAGCTCTGCGGTCCATTTCATCCTTACACTCCTCTTTGCCATCCACAGCACGCTGTACCAGACACAGGTTGGTCTGATCCAATAAATACACACAGTTGCATGTTATTTTAAGTTTTGTTTCCAGAGGAAATGCCAATTAAGCAGTGACATTCTCCATCTGCCTGCCTGCCAGTACTTCATGTCCCAATACAGTTTTGGAATCAGTAAATTAATTTTGACAAAGTTTTAAGAGATTATTTAATTCCAACGGGCTCTGTGAAGTTTGGCTGCTGGTGAAGTGAGTCCCAAGCCCACTGGAGCAGTGAAAGCACATGCTGTGTGCAGCAGCATGCTGCCCACCCTGCATGATCCCTTCTTTAAGATATCTATATCCACTTCCAGCAGCCCAACTAAAGAGCTGTTTCAGGGTTCCTAAGCCACTTGTTATTAAAACCAGGAAAACAAAGACATTTGCTTTTTTCCCAGCTAGTGTCCTTACAAAACAGAAATGAAACAAAAATCATTACAACAGAAAGTGGCACTTTCAACAGGATCTTGACTCAAAGTGTGTAAAAGATGACATAGCTTAAATCTGAATCACCATAAATAATAAAGGAAAAGTATTTTATCTAAAAAAACCCAAAAAAACTCCCGTCTGTCTTTGATACTGATGTGTATTATAAAGCAGAAAGCCAAAGGAGTAAACGGTTTATTTAATGATGATGCTGTACTTTACATGCAAAAGCAGACTTCTGGTTTTTTCAACCTACCAATAGCAAACAGAGAAAACATGTATTATTGATTAGTTGTCTTCTTTTGAATTAAAAATAAGTGTTGAGATTGTCCACACTGTTACTATGAATTTGAAGCTTTCTCAGGCAATTGTAAATACAAATCTGACTTCTAGAATGGAAAAGCAAGATCTCTATTACAATTAAATTTTCATGGTTAAAAAACCAAACCTCGAACTTAAACACAAAACCAACTGCCAAAAAGAGGGGGACAGCAAGTGCTGTAGCTTCTGGTGATAAATTAGTGGGTTTCACATACAGGTAGCCAAGGAGGAAGAGTTACACACATGAGAAAGATTTCAGAGAGCACAGGCATTCGTTCCACAGCCTCCCAAAGCTGCAAAATATCAAGCTGTACTTCTCAGCAGAAGATTTGCCAGCTCTCCTTTTTTTCAAACCAAATTTCTCCTTTCATGGGAATTTCCTGCTGTCAAATTATCCAGCCCCTGGACCACCCTCTTGGTTCCAGCAGCACTCAGCAGATAAGTGCTGCTCGCTCTGTGCATGCAGAGCCTGGGCTGCTGATTAAGGACACTCAGCTCAGTCTCTTGACGTGACACCCGCAAGTGTTAAACTGCTTGACCTTAATCCCTACTAAGGGCTCTTGAATCTGGGGCCAGTTCCTTTGCTAAATGCAGCTGCACTTGATTAGCACCAAATGTAGTTCTTCCAACTGAGTTACAAAATACTTTTTGCTTTCCCTCCTTCCTTTCTCTCTCCTGCACCTCCACCTGCTCCAGTCATTGCTCTCTCTGTGGTTCCCTTTTTGCCTCTTAAATTTCCTCTTCTCTTCCTTCAGAGCCCATGTCTGAGATCTCCCCACTCCAACCCTGTGAAATCCCCCCTCTGTGAACCACTTCACTGCACCCAGGCTTTCTCCCTCTCACCTGAAGATCCCCCTCCGACTGTAGTAATACCTTTTTAAGCTTTTTCTCACTCCTCTGCCCACAAATTAAGGCCTTTTTTAGTATCTTGCCTATTATTCTCTCTCCACTGAGAAACGAACACATTTTAACAAATCAAGAATGCATGAAAAATTCATTCATGTATTTGTACAAGTCTTTTAAGACACAATTATGAATCCTTGATTTGCCATACTTTAGAAACTGTCCAATTAATAGCAGAAATCCTAATTTGTAAAAAGCAAATTGACCTACTGTACTGTTCAAGATGGTATCTTCATTTAGAATGAGTTTAGAGAGAAATCCAGAAGGATGTTTAAAAAATAGACAATATACCATTGGGAGATGTTTTATTCATAGAGACATTGTGAGAAAAGGATTGAAAACATTGAAGATGACTTAATTATAATCTTGAAATTAATGAAACAATTATGTCTGTTTCTCTAGGCAGCATATGAACTTTTAACATAGGCTGGATCAGTACCAGGCTACAGATTTTGGGGGAAGAATTAGAAGTAACAAGATTTCAGATCTAGTCTGCTGTTTTCTTCCCCCTTGTACTTGTCTGGTTTGTTTGTTTAGAAGAAAACTGTAAAACAGTAAGAAAAAATACATCCTTTTTTCCTGAGAATCCCCTGCAATTCTGGAACAGGCTGTGTTGCTCGACCTTTAGGCAGCAGTACAGAAATTCAACAGAGCACCAACTGTGGAAATGCATTTTCCACATGAAAGGAAGGACTTGAAAATGAGGGGCAACCTTTTCCAAACCCCAGCGAGGGTGTGCAGGGAGCAGGGAGGAAGAACAAACCCCTCCATCCCGTGCCTTCCTGTGAGGCACAGCTGTGAGGGTGCAAAGAGCAGCAGCAGATGGAGCAGCGCTGACCTGGCACAGGAACAATTATTCCATATAAAGGAGTGGCCAGGGATGGACCAGTTCAGTAAAGGGGGTCAAAGGCTGCTGCCCAGCAATACCTGTGAGGGGCAACATGAAAGGCACTTCCAAGGACTCTCATAATACATTTGGAAATATTTGCTAAAAACACTGTAGAGTTGTGATTGCTCTGAAAGCTGCGACAAATCCGCAATTAATACCTTCTGCTTTTTAATTAAGCAAGGATGTAGTGAGGTGATGTAGTGCAAGTGGAGCTAGTATGTTATGTTCTTCATCTCACTTCTAGGCACAAAGCCAGTGTAAACAGATTGATTGGAAATACAAAAATAATGTAATATGTATGATTAATGGCAAAAGAAATTATACATAGATATGGATGGTTTATTTTTTCTTTGTTCATTTTCTTCTTATTTACCATTGAATGCTGCACTGATGAAAATGAACCAGTGACTTAAATTAAGTCAAAGTTTTCACGGTCAGGGTATGGCCAGAACTATGGAGCCCAATGAACATATCATGGCTGCTCCTGTAAGAGGACTGTGTGTTAAGTTAACAAAGGTCTTGGGTTTTGTCTGATCTGTGTTGGACTGACTAAAAAAAACCCCCCTGGTTTTGACTGTTAAGCTACAGCAATTGTCTGAAGACCACCACCTAAATTGTGGTGTTACTTCTATTATTAGATATATTTCTGTAACTCTTTGATGGTAATAACAAATACTTATTCTGTGCAGAATAAACCACCTATGATCCCAGTATAATAATGCAATGTAAAGGAGAACAGGCACTGGCCCTCACACAGGAGGATGGCAGCTGTCAGCCATCGAGCTCTGGTTAATTATTGCTCAAATGGCCTCTCTGGCAAAACCCCATCGTTACTCTGCTTCTGTTCTTGGTCAAGGAAAGAAAGAGAAAGAAAAGGGAGAAACAATAAAGTATCTATTCAAAATTTCAGCATTTGAGTCTGTCATGCATTAGTGAAATGCAGAATTATCTTTTTCTTCATCAAGATCTCAAAAAGTTTATACATGGTTTCAAAGCAGAGAGTGGAGGAAGCTGTTTGTTTACTGACTTCTGCTGTATAGTGGACAGTTGGGAATTTTTATTATAGTTTTGGCCTAAGCTAGCTGACCTGGAGCAACTAATTAATTATTCCATGCCTTAGTTTGCCCATCTAAAAGAAATATATTATCACCTGAAGAGCCTTGGGAGGTGACTTTGATATTTTTTAATAGAAGTGCAAATTCATATCGCAGGTTTACAAATTGCAATACATTTCAAACAACTGGAATTTAAATAAGTCTTCTTTGATCGTCCAGAGAGAATTCTGGAGGTTCTCAATCCCTGGTATTAAAAGTAGATTTTCATATTTAAAGAATCAGTTTAACAACGATTCCCATTATAATGTGAAGTGTCTTCTGTCTTTACTATTTGTAAACAAGCAATTTCTTTATTAAGAGGAAAATGACTCTCCAGCTGCTTGAGGCATGTGATAACATTGTAGATGAGTTTTGTTTCTCTTTTATTCATGTTAGGGTTTATATCTGAGCAAGACACAGCTTCACTTTTTTAAAAATCATGGTATCGTATAGGAAACGATTTCAGAAATTCTCAAGATGATTCCTCACTTATTACTTTGCAGAGGGGAAACAAACAAGAACCACAATACACCAGCTGGGCTAAAATCTCTTCAGCTTATACTCTGACCCAGATGCAATTTCTTTTTAAATGGGGTGGGAAAAAACCCACGCAATTCACAGAGTTACCTAAGTGTTAGAAACATAAGTAAATAAAATGTTTCAGCTATTAGATTGTGCCTCAGACGTGGTTTCCAAATTAATATGCCTTAAAAGGATGTTTGAAATAGCAACATGTGCCTGGCACAGTGAAAAAAGTGGTTTTTAAGCAGAGAAATAATGAAGTGGAAATAAAATGTAAGGTCAGTCCAGTATTTTGTATTGAATCACTTCCATGGACAAGGATATCGAGATCGTTTTGGGTGCCCTGATCCTCAAAGCAAATCTGGTCCTTTGCAATTAGTGCAGGAAGTCCATTTTCCCAAGAGGAAAGAAAAGGTGCAAAATAAAGGGAAGTAGTAGTCACTGTCTCTTATTATTCTCTTTAAAAAGATCTGCCCTAATTGCAATTCAATAATCTCAGCTGTCCTTGAACAGAAAACATAAAAGGCACGCTGCAGCACATACACTGCGTTTCCCAGAGCCCTGTGGGACCAGCAGTCACTGCAGGGCAGCCAAAGCCCAGCAAATTGCTGTTTTTACTGAAATCTGTCCCACAGAGGTGCTGGGTACTGAGATTTATGGTCACAGGCTCCTGATTTACACCGAGCAGGCACCAGAACCCCAGCCAGGCAGCACCTGGAGAACCATTAAATGGCCAGGGCAGTATTCATGCAGTCCTGACAGCCCTTCAGTGTTTACTAATCCTGGGGCCTGCCTCATCACTTTCCTGCAACCACCACATCAGTAGAAAACACACAGCTGAGAGAAGTTAAAAATTTAATGGATACATCTCCATTTAAAAAATCCTGTCATTTTAAAAAGGTATCATCATCCCATCACCTTCATCCCATCCACTCAGACCATCTGCAGATTCCATTGCTCCACGAATTCTCACATAAACACCCTGAGTGAAATCCCAGAGAGGGTTTCAAACCCTCTTCACAGAGATGATGCAGCACTGTCAAGGCTGCTGCGAAAGGCACAGCTGTACAGGGATGACTGGCAGGAAAATGAGGCCTTTAGAACTAGGGAGAAAAGTTTTGTCTGTTTTGGCATGTAATAATTATCACTAAAAATATTTTTCAAAAGCAATGTCATCTTTCATATTTAATGATATTCCTCCAAACTCAGAGCAGTGGAGCATTGCAGCGAGGGTTGGGTTTTGCACAAAAACCAGGTGAAGTTTGTGCCGTTTTAAAGCAAAGTTTTATTGGAGAGCTAATTACAGAGAGCTGAGCATGCTTCCAGTTTAAAAGTTACTTAATCCCTCATGGAGACCTGTGGGTGCTGACTTTCTTACCTTCTTTCTAAGGTGCAAGCTGTTAAAAATGCTAATTGTCTGAACTCACAAAACTCTCTCTTAAAAGAGAAATAGCACTGTTTTGAAAGGCAGCTTTTGAATATGACTTTGATTCTAAAGCAGCCTATTTAGAGAAAATGGGATCCATAAATGTCAACACCACCTGTAGTCCGCTTGATAATATGCCTGCTTTCTGACAACAGCATTGATAAGCCACAGGCACACCAGAACAAACATCTCTCTCTTTATCTGTTAGATAGAACTTGAAGGAGGTGGTGGTTACCAGGAAACTTTCTGTTCCTAATTTGTTTCAACAGAAATCTGCAAATGTGAGTTTAAGCATCAAACAATGCTAAGTAAAACTCAGCAGATAAGCATTTTCCTTGAAGGAGGCAGGGAGGTTATGAGAAGCCTCCTTGGGTTTGGGGACAATCTCTGTACAACAGCGCAAAAAACATGGAATTTAGAGGCAAACTGTCCTTGGAGCCTGTTGTGACCACGAGAAAAAGCTGTGTGACACATTAAATGAGAAATAAACACTCTGACAACGTAAAACCCAATCTTCTGCCTTCTGCTCATAGAAAAGACATGACAGAAACAGCCTTCAGGCAGGCAGAACACCTTAACAGGTTATGAAATAAATGCACTGAGACAGTATTTTACATTGAACTACTGGAGGTAAGTTATGGTTATTCCAATTACGAAGAATGAATTTTTGGTATTGTGATAAGCGCAGCTAAAAAGAACAAAGGAGGAATAGCTATAGCTAGCAAATTTTTTGTCTGCTAGAAGCTTCCTGGGGAAATTTTTAATAATGGATGCCATTCTTCTACAGGAGTTTTTGTCAATCTATTATGATGACACAAAATGGTAGCTTAAATCCAAGAAGTCACTAAACACTTAAAGCACACAAAGTTGTAAAAATTTTGTAATCATTTTTGAAATGAAAGGTGATCTTAACAACAGAAAGGTATCAAAATGTTAGATTCTAAAGAACCTTCTTTTTATATTATTTGTTTCTTATTTTGATTGCCAGGTTATTTGTAGGCAGAGAAAAAGACACAGGGGAATGAGAAAGGAAATCTGAAGTCAAGCAGCATCACAGTCCTCTATGAAATATTCATTAATACTCGAACAGGACACTTTCAATGTTGTTTTGCATTAAAATCTTTTAAAGGGAAGAAAAAAAGGAAAAGAAAACACACAGATCACAGGAGTTACCATGCAAAAAGTGAGGTCAATGATCCGTTTAGATCCAGATCTCACTAACAACGGCCAGGACACACCTGGACCCAGGGCAGAGAACACGCAAAGGGTCTCCCCACCAGGCACCACTCTCACGATCCCAAACTGGGAAATCACCCACAAGCTGTTTTGTTTCATATTTCCCCCCACCCTCCCCCTACAAAAGTCAATATATCTCAGCCAGGCCAAGCCTGAACATTCAGGGACATCTTTTCTTCAGACTCTAGGAATTCCTCTGTGGTTGCAAGAGTTGAGTGAACGAGAGATCTAACATCCAATTTAATAGTTCCCCACACCAGTTCAAGATTGTTTCCCACAGTATGTTAAATGTACTGCCCAATTCAGCTTCAAATAAAATCAAGGCAAAGGGCTTCAAAACCACTTCAGACAGATTATTGCAAAGTCTAATATGTTTTATTGGTTCTAAATAAAAGGCTTTCTTTCATTAGCCTAATTTAATTCCCTCAGTGAGTTTCTACTTTTTTGAAGCAACCAAAATACTCACAATTACTCCATGGTGGTTATAAAAGAGCCTTTGAATATGTACTGATATTTCCTTCCAGTTAGCCAGCTTTTAAAAATCCAAGCCAAACTCTCTGTTACTGTAAATCAACACAGCCAAATTGAAATTAATGACAGCAAACATGAACCTGGCCCACTGCAAGGATCCAGGAGGAGGTGGGATGGAAAACATGGCCTAAACAGGAAACACAAACCCTGTGCCTCCCCTGCTCCTTTTGCTGTCAAAGGGTGGCAAGAGATGGAAATCCAGTTCCATATGAAGAAATCACCTGGGGAATATTTCCCAATTTCCTTGGGTCACTCACGATTGAATATGGAATTCCCCCCCTTTCTCCTTATGGTTAAAGTGGTGGCTGCCTAAGTTCCACACAGGTGCTCAAAGGTGAACTATTGCTGAACTTCAGACAGGGATTTATAACCTGCTTTCAATGATCTCAGAGATGAAAACTGGTAGAAATAATTTCTTCACAGGTTTATTTTATCTCCTCCTTCAATTAGCAGAGGTGCCAACACTCTGCATGCAGCAACTGAACTCCCTTTTACCTCTTCTCTTTTTACTTAATAAGAGAATTGTAAGATTCTCTGGAGCCTTGAAACATGCATGAAATGAGACACTACTTGGACATGAGTGAAATTGTCTTCGTTTGGTTGTGGTTTTTTCCCCCCCTAAATGATTCTTTGATGAGTTTTTTTTTAATAACCATCACATATGATCATTAACAATATTGATTTAACCACAAATGAAACCAAACTCTTATTAAACAGCTACTGAGCAGGCAGAAAAGAGGCAATAGAAACAAAGCCTTCCCCTGGCCAAAACTGCCCCACTTACATGACTTAAGAGGTGCTGAAAAACCTCATCATTTGTAGACACAGTAGAAAAATTCAACCTGTATCATTTGCTTTGAGACTACTATAAAAGACATAAAACAGTGGCTGAAAAAGATGGGAATCCTTGATTTTGATAAAGGAAATGAAGACATTTGCCTGAAGTGTTAAATATTCTGACACCGGCTTCACAGACACATATTTCAGTTAATCTAGAATTGAAATTGTGTTAATACAGTGCAACTTGAATCCTATTGAAATAATTACTCTGTAGAGTTCTACAGAAATGCCAGAATCTTACTAAGATTGATAATTATTTTTCTGAAGCTTCCCACATAATTCCATTTGTAGAATCCCTGAATAAAATTGGACAAGATTGTTTATACTTTTTTTGGTAACCTAATTTTCCATGGAAATGGTTGCTTTACCTTCTAACTTGGATTTTGCATAATATCAATCTCTTCCCTTCTTCTGACATTCCCTCTTAGATGAAAGTCAGACAAAGGGCAAAAAAGGGAAATAACTTCTCAATCTTCCTTAGCTGAAAGGTCCTGCCAGGACATGGATGAGCAAAGATTGCCTTCCTCAGCATGAAGAAAAGACAGATGCTCAAGACAGAGATTTTCAGTGTAGACAGTCTGGCTCAGAACTGAGGCTGTGACACTGCTTCAGCTGCCAGTGGCTCAGAGCAGGGGGCTCTGATCCTCATCCCGGAATCACCTCTACAGTTTTTGGGTTAGGGTACATTTTTCCATGGTTTTGACACCAAAATGTGTTTGTGTTTGCAAAATCACATAATTGAGTTTATTGGTTCCATGAACAAATCATTGGCTGCCTTGCACATGAATCATCTCATAAAGACTGGAGAAGAAGCTTATGTTGAAAGTCATTTCTTCTGGTGTCACTTGCAGAAGGTTGATTTGTTCTTAATGCAGAAAGTTCATTCAAAAAACATGCTGCTGCCTAAGAAAATCTGTGACTAATGAAAAAATCCTTAAACGTGCCTGGTCAAACTAAAATCGACCTTTGCTGCTAAATTCTCACAGACAATGCAAAATAGATGTGACTGCTCGCACTGAAGAACATTCCCAAAGTATAGAGAGACTGACAGCATGGCCAACTTCTTTTTAAATTGTGAGAGCCAAACAAGAAAGATCACATTCAGTAGTTAAAAGCATTTTTCCACTTAGTCATATATTTATATGACACTTCGGATAGAAACCAGGCCTCTCAAAATTCTAGATAAGAATATCTCATGAGAATGAATATATTTTCAGCTGCCATCTGTGATGTCATTACAGCTCCAATCTGTTCAAAACCAGAAAGTCAGGCCCGAGTGAAAGTGTCTCAATCTGATTTTCATACACCTTGGAAATAGTTGCCCAGATTTCCAATTTAATAACGTTTTGGGTCAGCTATAAATGCTACATTCTGTAATTGTCAGGCTTGTTGCCTGCATGATGGACCACGAGTCAGGTTTCAAATGTTTGCTGCTGTAAGTTCTTCAAAAACAGGGTGTTTGCTGAAGTCCACTTCTGCTTAGAAAAAAAAATTAAAATGCACCAAGTGGCCAAAGGGCAGAGATAAAATCCCCAGCCCTGCTGCAGAAGTATCTGGGTCCAAGAAGCAGAAGATTCCAGTCCACACAGTGTCAGGCTTGCCCTGGCACACTCTGTTCTGATTTCCATTTCCAGAGCTTTCAGGCACAGGGCTCTTCACACTGACTTGTCCTTGGCTCTTCCTAACTTAGCCAATTAAAGACAACAAAGCCTGCTCATTTAAGAGAAGATTTGGGCAAATTTTCGTGCTTCAGGACTGTTCCCCTCCCTTCATTGTCTCCCAAAGCTTCAACTTCCTTTCTACAACTTTTTGGATAAAATAAACTTTAGTGGATTTCTTATAGAAATGTCAAAGGAAAGGTTAAACTGCTCCTGTCTCGTTCATCAGAATTATTTTCTTCCTCCTTTCATACTTTTTCTGTGGTATGAAATAAAGAAGCAGATCATTTGAAATAGCACTGGATGACAAATAAAGGAGTTTTATATTAACTCAGGGAAATCTGAAGTTAGATCATGTACAAAACCCCTAACAGTTGACACTAGAATTTTCTCCTTATCTATCTGATTTCTGACATTCAAGAACGTGGCCTTCAAAATTAATTTCCTTTTGAGCCTGATTTTTTTCTGTTCCTTCTTGTTTAACAGTTATTAACTATCTCATAAGCACACACTGTACATCAAAGTAGAGAACTACCATAACACAGACCTTTATTTTTCTCCATTTGTTCTACTCTGTATTTTCATCTCATCTGATGCATATGCTGCCAGGTGATGCTTAAACAAAATTCTTTCAAGTTAATAAAATTTTCCCGTATTTATTTATTTTAAACCAGCACCAGTTATCTCTCCAACTCCTGCTGCTTGCTGTACCCTCTGTGATTTCACAGCAGCTGACTGGAGTCGAATTTGGCATTCCTAAGCTTCTAAGGCAATACTCATCCTGCCTCGTTCCATTTAATTGCACCTCACGTGTGAGGGAAGAGTTGTAGAATTTAGGAAGAAGGGAATGGCATCTCTTCTGATGCTGCTGATTTCAGGCAGCTTTCTGTTGTGGTTTGGGTTGGTTTGTTTGGCATGCTGAATCAAGACAATATAAACCAGGCCCATGATGAATTACAGGAACTTCCTATCGTGAAACTGGACAAATAATCACTGAAAAGGAGCTTTTCTACCTGAAGCAGAAGCACAGAAGATACTACAGGTGTCAGGAAGTGCCTTTAGCCACCCACTTGCCATTACTTCTTGGGAGAATTTAAGTACTTCCCGTTCCCATCTGGAATGCAATTCCAATAGCAAAACTAGAGGCAAACAGGAGGGATGAAAACACAGCCAGCCCACACTAGCTTTTGAGTCTCCAAAATTACTGAGAATTCAGATCCAAACTCATGATTTAGTGACACAGGCTATGACTAAAATATACATATTACAGTCAAAGGATTCTGAAAATGAATAAGCCTAGTATCAAATAGCTTTAAACATTAGGAAATCAAAGGGAGTTTTGCTCTCAGTGCCCTTATCAGCAGAGGGGGCAGTTTGCCTTTTAGGCTTTTGATTTTTCTACCAAGGAAGTGATTTGCCTCTAAGCTGGATGAAAGAAGAAGGTGCATGACTTTGAAGCAGGTGTCTGAATACGTCCTCTGGCACTACTCAGCTTAGGAGATGCACACTTCTCTCTAAATTCACCCATCCAAATATTACAGTGTCATTTCTGCCCAGGCTTTGCTCACAGCGATCCTGGCAGTCACACCTACAGGAGCAAGAGCTGGCAGATGCTTTTTATTTGTACCCAAAAGGACTAATGACAACAAACCTCTTCATTTTTACACCTACAGCCCTGAGTACCTTCCATTAGAAATTTACAGCACACTCCATTATCTTAGCTTCTTTCAAAGTACTCTAAACCCACCACAGAACTGTTTTACTTTTATGAGCCGGATAAAAGTGAAGAACTAGGAAACACCACAAAGAAAATACAGGCATATTAAACCCAAAAGTTAGTAGCCATTAACATCCAATATTTAGACTTGAGAGAAGTGACAAAAGGCACTGAGTCCTAACTCTCTTCTGTCTTCTTTTTCTCTCTTTTAACACTTCTCCCTTTACCTTGAAGGCTTTCTACCTCTGCTTGCAAAGCTCAGCAATTGAAAGCAGAACTTAGGGACTCCATTCTTTCCCCAAAGTGAGCTCCTGCAGCTGGAGCAGGGAGGTTGGTCCAGGTGACCTCCAGGGGTCCCTTCCAACCTGAACCACTCTGTGATTTTGTGAGGGGAACCCTTTCCTGGGGCTCTTTGTGTTTTGGAAAAGCACAGATGCAGCCTTCACACAAGTCAGGTTTTAGGCATAATACTCCACGCATAAAAAGCTGATGCAGCTTCTAATTCACTGAATTAAAACAAAATGAGAATATCCATGGCCCTGAGGAGTGGGCACAAAGCACACAGTGAACTTAAGCCTCACCTGCACCTATAAACCTTGTCTACATCCAATGCCACCAGGGCAACAAAGCCGGCTCTTGGCAAAATTATTTCCAAGGATTTACAAACAAAGTGGAAGGAAGAGGCTTTCCATCTGCAACTATAAAAGAAACAACTTCATTTTAATTCTTGAAAGTCACAGAGGCAAACTGGCTCTTGATTAAACCAGCAGAAAGGTATCCCAGACAAAAAACTCCAGCACCATTCCAGTGATCCCTGACAGCATGTCCTGCCCACTCCGTTCCAAAAGTCCTCTGGCCACCCCATTTTGTAAGAAAGAATGCTGGGATAAGGCAAAGAAGCAGCACAGAAAGAAACCTACCTCAATAGTTTTGTTGTGATGGGGCTTAGTCCCACAAAACCAAGTTTTGCGAGACAGAAAATTAGGAAGAAATATATTAAGGTTCTTTACTCCCCCCAGTTTTACATTTCTTACCTGCATTGCAGTAATGCCCATGTCCATCAGTAAGACTAAGGGTTGTAGTAGCCACTGTTAAATATTTATGGGTACTACCCAAGGATTAAAACACTTGAAAAACGACAATAACTTACCCTACTCTCAGGTACAATTTTTGAAAGCTGAATTATAAACATAAAAGCACTTTCAGCTACTTGAATAACACACAGAGACGTGAAAAGCACCATAACCCAGATGAAAGATGTGTTGCTTGTCAGTACCATTGGCTTTTTCTTTTTAATCCCTACAACTTTTCCTACCTCTCTCTAGGAAATAGAAGAGAAAGGTGCATGCTAAGGGGCTAAGAGACACTTCATCTTGCCTTCCCACTCATAATCTGAAGATGACTGTCAAAGGATTTTTAATTTCCTGTGCTACAGAGATCAGGTTAATCTTCAGTGATAGGTGTTAACAAAATCCTATAAGCAGAGCTAAGTTCTATGCACTGAAACCTAAAACCATTGGCATCCATCATCAGTAATTACTCCTATGCCCAAGTAAACCTTTTTATATGACAATCACTGCAAATGCTAACTCTTAAGTCTGAAGTGCATGTGTGGCTACTGAACTAAGAGTGTTATATACTTACAATTTGTTCTGAACAGGTAGCAAGACCTTTGCTTTTAGAAACTTCTGGGTTGTTCCAGAATCTAAATCCATCTGTAATATGCAAGAATTCTTGAGATGAAAGCCACTTGTACCAGAATACCTAAAAATTATTACCATGAAGACCACTGATTAGATCCAATGAAGGCTTTACACATCTCTCTGCCTACACAACATTCACTCTTCAAGTTATTTACACTTGTACAGACTAAAGCAGCACCTCAGAGTCTGCTGAATCTTCCAAACGTGCTACTTGTGACTATTAAGGGACAGATTTCAAAGCTGATAATACTACAGAAACTTTTAGCCAAGTATTTGCTAATAAGTGCATTTTCTAGCCTGCGTGTTACCTGCTTGTGATACTCTACTACCTGAAAACATTCTTCCTTGAGATGCTGGTCAATTTTGCTTTCTGTCTGAACATTTAAATGTGAAGTCTTTGCTTTGTCTTGATTCTTGATGTCTCATTTGTTGCTTCAGGTGCACATAACAAGTTTACTATGAACATTTGCCAAAGTCAAAAATTTACTGTACAACCTAATCAGGAAGGAGTAACTGAACACAAGAAAATCATGCCCCATGTAGAGGTAATCACAGAATTATTGTAAATGCTCTTCTGTCCCTAATGGTCAGTATTCCAAATATTCCTCTTGAACAAAGTTCTGCAGAACCCTGAGTAGAAGGGTATCAGGGACCACAAAGTCAATTTCTCATTCAGCATTAGTCCCATTATTGTATTGTGTTTGACACGTGGATTTAAAAAGTGTATCTGTTTCAGCATTCTAGGACTTTAGGAAAAAAAAATCTCACATTTGTAGCCTTCTTTTATATGCTGGTTGGCCCTGCAGAGTGATCTAAGAGCGTAGTGTCAGATCCTGAGTACCATCATTTTTAAGAATCTAAATCCTCTACTGTGCTGTATTAATTTGAAAGTCAGCTCTCATGTCAGCTGTGAGCTCAGTGTTTGAAATACAGAAACGTTCCCATGCTGACATTCATAATGACACAACACTGAGCAATGGCTGGCCCTTTGTGAGAGTTGTCCAGAGAACTGCTTGCCATGGTACCACTGAGCAATGGTACAACCAAAGCAAATCTCATTTCCTTTAATAGCACACACAATTTTTGGCCAAGGAAGGTGCATTAGGAGCACCTGCTTCCAATTCTTGGCACCTTTTCCTGCGGCCTTGCAATGGTCCCCCCTGCCTTCCTGCAGGTTGAATTCCCTCTGAACTACAAATGTCTGCAGTATCAGCAACAAGAGGAGCTAAAGCAGTGGGAATCAGAGGCCAATTCTCCAGTGAGGGGCAATGGTAGACAGGCTCACACCAAAACTGAAACCAAACTCTATTTTCAGTGTCTCAACAACAACAAAGAAACCCCCACTGTGTAGGAATCCAGAATTCCCTTTTATCCACAGTTTCTACATTCACCACTATTACATCATTTCTCATCTCGTGTTATATCATCCATCTGGAAATCCCAGTAGCTGATATCTCCTGTAATGCTGTACAGCCATTTCTGGCACTGATAAATCACACACTGCAATGCTGAAGCACTGCAATGGCAGCAGGAAAGAGATTAAGAATGTAGATTACTAAGGGATTGGATTGTGTCTAGAATCTTCCGTCTCTCTCTGGGAAGGCTTCAAGCTCACGTGGCTTTTTTTGGCTCAGTTTTTGACATTTAATGTTTTCTAGTAGCCTTTCTATGCCACTCCTCTGCAAAACAAGTCGAAAGAGAGTGGGGAAAATTATTTATTGGGCTGCTTGGAGGAAGTTGATTTTCTTTTAGAGCATTTATCAAATTCTTTCAAGTCTCTGTGGTTCAACATATTTAGCTACATCAAAGCCAAAGCATACACTTTTGAGCTATTCATTTTCTGTTAAAATCCACATTCTTGGATGCTGAAGTGTTTACTGCCCTTTTTCCAAGCTTAGGAGTTAGTGGTCTACTGGCTGTATCAGTACCAAAACTATTTTGGATGACTGCAGTCTGCAAGAATATTTACTGAAATTATGTACTAAGGGAACAGGTTCATTGTTTACACTAGGAAGATTAAATTAAGGCTAAACATTTACAGGAAAGTTCTTTTTATTCCTTCTAACTCTGCAGCCATATTCTCAGTCACACATCAGCTCTCAAAATCTGAATTTATAACAAGAAATAAAGCTGGTGTCATTTGCCATCATAGTAAAACACCAGGGTTCACACTGTACTTTGAAGACAATGGAAATGTTCCCTTCCAGGTGTCGAGGTTTCCTCACGCCAGGCTTCTAAACCAGCAAACTGCACCCCAGATGCCCATCTCTCTACTCTCAGCTTGTCTCAAACATCTGAGATATATCACCAGATGTCAAGCTGGGACCTAACAGCAGCAAAATATTGCTCACCACGCTGCACATGGAACGCAGACCTGCTGTAAATTTTTCCACTGCTGTTGATTACTCATTAGTACTTCAGCTGATTAGAGAAAGCATGAGCAGGAGTTGCTGGTGGAATCCTTATTCCTCAGGGTTGCTGTACTCAGGTTTGATAGACACATTTCCAAAAGGCTGTGCATGAATTGAAAGCAAACAACAGTGGATGAAGCAGGAGATGAGAATTTCAAAGAGAAAGGTTCACCTTGAAAACACTATGATTCCTTCCACTTGTATCTGGGATCAGTCTCTTACCACTTACCTCACTTACACTTAAGAGTACTTCATGTTCCACATGCTCATGTTGACAAAACTGAGAGTAAAACGTCTACTTTCAGAGGCTACAGAAAAGCAGAATGAGCAGAGAGCAACTTTCCCAACTTCCTATTTCCAGAGATTCCAAAAGCCCAAGTCATGAATTACTACTGTGGCTACAACAGCACAGAAAAGTTCAAATGTGATGTGTCTGACAGCTTGATACACACACGTGGCCAAATCAGCACTCAGCACCTCCAGGCCACTGTTGGGTGGGTTTCTCCTCCTGCTGAGCCACTCTGTGCTGAGGGGTTCCTGTCACCAGCAATCCCTTTCCTCTTTCAAAGGCAGGCTGATTACACAGAAGCCTGATATTAACAGAGCTAAACAAGCAGCCTGCTGCACTAGTTCACATGCAGCCATCACATTTACAGCTCTACCTCGCAGTTTGGGGAGAGCCAGAAGAGTTCCCACCTACTACACTGGGAAAGTAATTCAACAGGCTTCAATCCTTTTTACAAACTAGCCTTCAGCTGGCAATTTTCACTGCAAAACTATTATAACAATTTTCTAACTGGGTCGGTTCAAATAACTGTTCAAAACATTTTCCAAGTAAGAAGCATGCAGATTTGTCAGTTTGCGTGTCTAGGATGGTTTTTATGGGCTATTACTGTATTTCTGACTCTGTGTATGGACGATACGCCACCAAAAAATCCACTTGCTTCATTTGTTTCATCACAAACCACCATACACTCCCTCCCCACCATCACTGACACCCAAAAAACTCCCCACAGAACTGAGAATAGAGGAAATATTTAGTCCCTAAACAAGCACTCACCACTCATTGTGAAAGAGGTATTAAAGGTTTTAAAAAGAACTCGTTAAAGAAGAGAGAGCAGGATTAATGCCCAGTTACTGAGTACAATTAAAGCCATGAACGTTCTTTCTGTGACCAAAAGGACAAGTCAGTCTTCTCACCCAAAAATACATCAACAATTCAGTGGGATCTGGTCACAAAGACAAAATAAGTTATGGCAAAGCAGGTTATTGCTTCAATATTTAATATATCATAGAAAAATATACCTAATCTAGCGTGCTTCTCACCATGTAATAATGAAAATCACTCTTGGAGAATCCAACAGAAAAGCCATAAATCTGCATGAAACCACAATTACTAAAGATGCAAATTAAGACTTAAACTGGAAAGCAATAGAATTCTAGTCCATTTAGAGTGTTGTGGACACTCACTGACAAACAACCTTCCTTACTGGGTGCTATGTTTGGCTCTGTCAAACAGAAAAGACAATCTGGGGGAAAAAATCAAGTGAATGGTAATTTCCATTCAGAATACAATAATCAAATTCATTCTACAGTATAGAAGACCTATATACCTTTTTCCTATATTTCTGTGGCTGCTGTACAACTTTGGTCTGCTTGTTGAAAGAAAATAGTTATAATAACTTAAGGGCATTAAACTTCTTGGTTCTCCTTTTATTAAAAACTTCTCATCTATCATGAGAATTCTACTCACATTCTCCTAATGTGCCTGAAACATTTTTTTTTTCTGGGTTCTTATTCCAGAGGTCTTGACTTGTTCTGGTAATTTGCAAATGCTGCCAATTCCTAGCAACAACTGTTGTAAAGTTGTGTATTTTTTTCTTTTATCATCAAGTTACATTACAGAAATTTAGTACCATTCAAAGGATGTGTTTAATATCTTTCAGAGGTACAACACTAACAACAATGCAGCTATGATTTTTTGTAATTCCTTATTTAAATTTTAGCTGGCTAGAAAAAGTACACAAAACATTATCTAAGTTGACAAAGGCCATTTATCACTGACTTTATTCAAGAGTAGAAAGAATGAATTTTTTAGGTATTATACTAATTACTATTTTCTGAAAAAAAGAAAAAATAAAATATTTCAGTGAATTAAAGAACAGAACAGTGAAGCAATGTGATCAACAGCTCCAGCTCTAAGAAATATGAATTAACAATAATCTAAAAATTTATTAAGAAGCTGATGCAAAAAACCAGTTCCCAAGAGTTTCAGTAAAAAATATTCTATGATTTCGAAATTAGATATATGTTCCATTAGTGGTTGTACTAAACTCCCATGGCTTTTGGCTCTGCACATTTTACTGTAATGTATAATAGAATAAACTATGTAGAAACCTGTTAGGAGTTAATGGTGGTAGAAACTGTATTAAAAAAATAGATGAAGAAAAAGATTACTGTATAAGGGTTTGGCATAAAAGGAAGGAAAAAGCCAATGAAAATTGTACAAATTCCTGATGAAGGAATCTGATTTTGTAGCCTTCTCATATATTGAGGAGCTATTTGGGGGTGAGCAAGGGAGGGTTTGGTTTGAGGTTTGGGGGTTTATGTTCCCTCTGCCCACAGTGGTAGCCACAAATCAATGCAATGGAAACTAAAAATAAACAGAAATAGTGACATCAATTCCCTTACGTCGCAAGGCACTTCTCTTCTTAAACATCTCAAGGAGAACAGGTATTTGCAACTCAAGATGAGGGAAAGCCATGCAGTACTGACAGGTGTGTTCCCCGGGTCTGAGTGCTGGAGATGGGCGAGCTCAGGGGCTGCTCTCACTCTCACACCTGCTCGGAGCTGGGCAGCTCCCAGTCCCTGGGGGCAGCGGCAGGAACCCAAACAGGCTGACAGGGAAGGCTCTGGCACGTGGCCCCTTTTCTCCTGACCCTCTCCTACCCTGGACATGCACGGCATGGGCAGAGCCAGTGCAGGAGTTGCTGCTGATCCGTCGGGTCCTAAACCCTGAACTTTAAAGGCCGTTTGTCAGGGGGATATGAACAAATAAAATGCACCATAAAGTTCACCCCCTTCTCCCATCTCTTCAAAACTTTGCTTCATGAACTTTCAGAGACTGTTTTGCTATTCCTGCATAGGAAGGCAAATACAATAGCCTCAAGGTCTTTTGAAGAATGGTGAAAGAAAGCCTTTTGAATACCTCTGTAGACAGCAAGAGATCTTTCTCTTCCCAGGAAAGTGCTGAATATACAATCAAATGCTAAACAGTGCTACAGACACTCTTATATTCAGAACTGTTCCATAGAGAACATAGAGAAAAATTATCTCTTTCACAGGTCTGAAAACTGTAAACTCTAATTTTACACAAGAGCTCAACATCTTTGTTAATCAAAAAGACTGACTTGTAAGACACACACATGTATAAGGCTGCGTGAAATAGATCATGCTCCTCATCAGAGACCTTGGTACCACTTGCCCTGATACACCACAATTCCATAAGTGTAAATAAAGCACATGGTAAATGTGTTACATTGTCTGCTCTTTGATTTGTCTTGATTAGAGATTATCACAGAGTTCTCAGGTTCTGTCAGAAAAACAAAACCACTTAAGTGAGGCCAGTGCTCCCAGTTAATCTACTGTGGCACCCCAGTCTGAGCTGCAGCCTTCATTTTGCCCAAGAAGTCAGAAACAAGGAATCACAAGATGTACTGTGATTTTAGTTACTAATTTATATTTATATTTGGAAGTAGATGTAAGCCCAACACCCTTTCGCGTTTTTAAAAGTTTGTTACTTATTTTTTTGAAGCAGATACACATGAGTAATCTAATTTGCAAGAACAGAAATACGGGGTCAAACCAAAGATCTCTCCAGTTCAATACTCCAGCAGCTGCCAACAGGAGATGACTGAGGAAGCTTGTGGGAACACGACAAGGATCCAGGGACAGAGTGTACACACTGTTCTGTGGGAATGTTCTACAATCCAAAGAACCAGGGGTCAAGAACTTCTTGAAGAGAAATAATCTTTTTTGAATACAATAACTCTTAATAATTTGAATTTGTTACCTCCTGTCCAACTGCTTTGAACCCACACAAATTTTATTATCTACACACAATGCACTGGATCAACAACTTCCACAGCTTAACTCCATGCTGGGTGAGGAACTGTTTTCTTTAATCATACTGAGCCAACCACTTGCTGGGCTTGATAGATCTTAATTCTCATACTGGAAGAGACAACTCTCCCTGTTCTCTTTCTCCAGCTAATTCATACTTCCTCTCTGTTTTCTTTTGCTCAGCCTAAAAGCTCCCAGCACGAGCTGCTTAAAAACAAAAGTTCCATTCTGCTGATTATCGTGCAGCACTCTTTTCTAGATCTTCTGCAGTTCTACTACACCCTGAGACAAAGATAAATCAGCAGACACTATGAGATGCCCATGTAGGAGATAATCACGTTATTTTCCCCTCTCTATCAATTTCCTAACATTCTGTCTTCCTGGATTTTAACCACTCTTCTCCATTATTTCCATAAGCCATGAGAAATATCAAGACCTTGTTTTGGACACTATAATTTTCGTTTATAAATTTAGCGCTGTCCAGGATACCTGGAATGAATGTGGGGAAAACCATGACATTTTACTCAGGCACATACTTTTCACATCATTACCTATCAGACTTCAAATGTGCTTTGCAGGTGCATTTGCCAGCATTTCACAATAAATACATTCATCATACTTCGTCTTCCTGGAAGAGTAATTCTGCTCTGAAGGAAATACAAGACTAACAAAAGCAGTTATTTCTTTACTCGTGTTTTTAGATCTGTGTGAAAATGGTTCCCCAGCCAATACAGCCAATGCTAGACTGCACAGAATGTGAGAGGCAAGCTGAAATCAGAGCGTGCTGCTACCAGGGGCTGTACTGCAGCATCTCCTTTGTGGTATCAAATAGTTCCCTGTAATGCACGGCCCAATTCCATAAAAGACATTGGCATTTTGACTGCATGGAAAGTTATTAAATCTCAAAAAAAAAAAAAATTAATAAAATCATGTCTAAGTCTTCTAAATTCAATAGTTTGCAGTTTTAGACAGTCTTGAAGTCCTCCACAACTTGCTTAACCATGGCAAGTTATCGATGCAGGGTTAATTATAGGCAATAATATGAACTATATTTAAAATACTGGGTTATTTAACTGTATACTAATATTTAACATATAAAATAGATGTTGAAACATATTATGGCCAATAACTGTATCAAACTCAATAGAACCCAATGCCAAATTTGATTGGCATCAGTTAACAATCCCCTGCTTTCCAGACAGAAAATATCAACAAATGCAAATGCTTTATTTTATTTTCACCCCATAAACAGTCATTTTATAGCATCTATTAAGCATTAAAAGTAAACACAATCACAACTCTGGAATTTCCAGAAACATGTGGAACACATTTAGGCAGCTCCCGAGCAGAAAAAGTGCCATATTACTAAACAGTTTGCATTTTTATGTATTCCTTCGAGAATTTTCTGTACAGGCTTCTGTTATCAGAGTGGCAATTCCCATCTTTGTTTTGTCTCTAACAACCTGCCAGGATAATTAAACTCACAACTCAGCATGTCTCAGTGCCTGCGGAATCTTCTGGACAGACATCAGAAGACTGGCATGGAAGCAACTCATGTCTCTTTAACGAAGAGGAGAAAATCTCCAGCACCAGATGTCCAGTTAATCCAGCCTCAAAGGCAAGAACAAACGCCAGCCACAAAAAGAACCAAACCAAAGCAGAAAAGAGCACGTCCCCCTACCCCAAAAAAGGAGAAGGTCTGCTGGGCAGATCCATCTATTCTATTTGACCTCACCCAGCACCAAGTGCAAATCCTCAACAAAAATGCAGAAGAAAGAAAGTCTTTGCAGCCTTCATTTCAAGCCCCTTGGTCCTCACAGAAGTGACCCCCAGCTCATGATGAAGGCGCCCACACAGCAACACAGCTGTTGCAGATCTCCACTGCTATTTCACCACGTTCCCAGTGTCCCTCCCAGTGCACCACCTGTACAAATCACAGAAGTTTAGCCTGGGAATCACTTTAGACACTGGAATCTCCCAGCAGCAGTGTCAGGTAATCACCAAGCTCTACTGCTTGAGAAATCTCCCATTCTCTCATCTGGTCTATGCTCTAGTCTACTCCTAGGCACAAGGAAACTCTTAAACTATGAGTTCCTCCCTTGCAAGGCCCATTTTGTCAAATATTCTCATAAAATAAAAATTTGGCTGAAGAAATGGAGTTTTATATAGATTATCAGCACAAGAGCAGGGAAACATTTGGGAGCTGTTTGGCCAGCATGTGTGTCTGCCTGTTCGACAGCCCCTTGAAGACACTCAGCAAGGAGGGTATCTATTTTCACCACTTCTATCAGACTCATTTAAGGACGTGTTTTGACTCAGCTCTTTCACACTTAGGTCATTCTCCAGGAATAAACTGACTGGATTTTCAAGTTTTTCTTGAAGAGATTTGTTCAAACTGTTTTGTTCTGTAGAATTACCCACAGTAATCAGCTAAGAGTCTGCCCAGCTGACCCCTTGAGCTTTTCCTTGGCTCTTCAGAGTGCCCATTTTAGGTAGCTCCCACTCAGACTATTGGCTTTTGCAAATTAAAGACATGGAACTCAACATTTACTTGATATTTTATAGAAATACTGTTTCTTAATCCACAACTAGGTATACTTCTAGCACTAACCAGTGGCACAACAATGAGGAACCAGGCAGATTTGTCATTCACTGAGTAAAAACAAGGACAATGCAACTCCCCCCACCTGAAGGGGAAATGTGCAGCTCAATTGTTGGGAGCGTGCTCTTCATCCAGTGCAAAAAGATGCTCAAGATACTTATGCTGAGGAGGTCCATTATAAGGGGAACAAACTTTAAAGCCAGAAAACTCAACCTTGTAATAGAATCGGAACTAGATATTATGGAATTTAACAGAACACTAAGGAGCCTTTTTTGTGTATTTGGGTCTTCTATCCTTTTTTTTTTTTTTACTTTTTTTTTTTTTTTTAACAGAAAAAAAGAGAAATTAAAGCCACTAAGAAGTTTAGCAGCTGGATGTTGATCAAAACTGTCATCCATGGTGCTGAGAAAGTCTGGAAGATTATCCTTTCCCATATTACTGCTCAAAACTTAAAAATACTTAACAAACATGCTCAGTAAAACTCACAGAAGAACAGGTACTGCTGGAAATAAAAGGTCTATTTGGGATAATCTCCTACTCTGTGACATTGTCCAGGACAAAAAGCAGCCATAAATAAAGTTAATATAAGCTCCATTTGCATCTTCTCCATCCAAACAGCCCACTACAAACTACAGGATGTAAGTGACCGTGTGTCTATACAGAGCTGTTACATTTCATAGATTCTTTCCCAAAAGAGGCTTATGAGTTTGAACAGAACAGCAAAAACCATCTGTGGGGCCCAGACTGGTGTTTCCATGTGGCACTTTCTGTGCTGTGCACAGCATCCAGGCTGATGCAGGAATTCGAATACCTAGAACCAAGGTTGGTAATAAGTATCCTTAATTAGCTCCTAATGATTTTTTCTGTAATGGACAGGAGGAAGTTCCAATGACATCGTGAATGCTTTCCTCAAGAGGGAAAGAAAGGACTGCAGATTTTACACCTGGAAAATGGGATATAGCTCTTTTCTCTCAGCTGGTGTCATGTGCCAAGAGATACTTAGTAAAAAGTTTTAAAAGCCAACAGATTCCTTATTTCTGTATTTCCAGCAAGGCATCATTATTTCTACTGTTCTCCAGGGTAAACCTCACTTAAGCTTCGCCCATTTAATATAATAGCCAGAAGAATAACCAGAAATCAATTAGAACTTTGTCTGTGACTTGCTCAACAGTGTTAAATAACAGCAAAAGTTTGAGTGCTTTGGTGGCAAATTGCCATCTGCCCTGAGCGTGTCCCAAAGGCTCTGGGAAGTGATAGCTGATTTTTCAGTGCTCTGAACTTCTCTTAAAAGTCTTTCATCCCTTATTTCACAAACAGTAGTAGGAGTCAGAAAAAGTGTATTGTAAACAGCTGTACAGTCAGATCCCCTGCTTGGGTCACACATTCCCAGCATCTCCTCAATAATATCAGGACAGAAAGGAAATAAAATAGCCTGGAACAAATCCTCACTCTCAAAACACTGAAGATTTAAGAACAGTGGAAGAGCAATTCTGATTTCAAGAACTATGTACTAGCTGCACGTAAAATAAAAGGTAAACTAAAGTTCTCTCACAGTGAGACACACCCACTAAAGCTGCATGGGTCAGCATTTGCAATTATATTTTTAAAATATTTTAGGCAAAAGTAATAACAAATATTTTCTTTCTTTCAATCTTGAAGACGTCTTTTTGAAGATCAAAGGATATGAAGTTAATTAATTTTGATAATAAGCTCTGTTTGGTATTTTGCCAATTTAAACAGCATATTTTCCAAAAGAAAAAAAAATATAGATTTTATATAAGGCAAGTATAAGAAAAGCAACAAAAAATGGTGTTTTGGTTATGAAAAAGAGGGAAGATATCAAAGGTTTGGAGTTTTTTGAGGGGCATTTCTTTCTAAATATGACCTTAATTTCAGGGAAATAGTTGGTCTTGAACAGGAAGATTCCCCTCATCTTTTAAAGCAGCCCTAAGACATTTTCTGAACGCTTGTCAGAAATGCCTGCTGGTTGCCCATTTGTAATCCTGCAAGTTTCCACTGCATCCTTACACAGGGATTATTTTGAAGCTCTCTAATTAGAATAAAGAAGGCCTTGATTCAGTAGAGTGCTTAAGCCACCGAGTGATCATATTGTTAAGATTTAACCTTTCCCACGAGACCCATCTTCTGGCAACAAAATAGAAACTGTAACAACATTTGTTATGTTATATTCATTACTCAAACATATTGTACAACAGTTTATTTGATAAAACAGCAGTGGGGATAAAAAAAATCTTCAGTATCAGCCCCTTCATTAGTGCCCAGCTCTGTGCACTACAACATCAAGGGACTAATGCCTTTCATTTGGATACAAAATCAAACAAAGGAACAACTTTCATACCAAAATATCACCCACGGGCTGAGGATGGTGGGCAGTCCATAATGTATAACTGCTACACACCAGGGTGCAAACCAGCACTCCAGGGGAAAAAAATAGAGTGAGGGCTTGCTGAACCCAGTCTCAAGCAAAGAATCACACTGCCTTACAAACATTTTTGCATTTCTGAATTATATAAACCAAGTGCATTCACCAAACCTATCCATGAGTGCATTCTCTTACTGTCACCTAACAGTTTCAGAATTTTCAGATGCACAGATTATTAATAGCAACCTTCATCTACAAAATATCATGTAACAAACTGCTTACTGAGTGAAGTCCACTGGTGATAAAAATAATGGGGAAATATGCCCTGGTTTGCATTCTAATATTGATTCATTCAGAAGAGCTCTGAAAATGCCACACATTGAAAAAAAAGAAGATAAAATAACTATAAATTCCAGTGAAAGATTAGTTCTGCTATCTGGTGCCAGAGCCTCTTGGCTTTGTCAGGATGTGTCATGTTTGCATTTGCTGCTCAGTGTTTCAGTCATCTTCTCCCATCAAACACTGCACAGTAACAGCATCCAAAGGGTTATTCTATGATGGAATCCACAGGAAGTATCCCAACCCGACTTTTTTGATGAAGCCCATCTATTGACATTAAAAGCTCAGTACTAGATTAAACCAAAAGCACCAGCCACATTCCAGGCCGATTGTTAATTTGTTCTCAGCTGGAGTCTCCATCCAGAGCTATTTGTCTGATAGAACTGGATGCCTTTCAAATGCATTCTTGCATCTTTTGAAACATGTGATGTTTGCCTGCACGCTTGTTCAGCGAGTGTAATGACCATGGAGCTGCCTCTTGTACACTTTAAAGCCTGACTTTGCTTTCCAACACAATTTGTAACTTTTGTCTCTATTGAAAGTTTTTAGGAGAGGAACATTCCACTACATAAGATCAGCTATCATTAATTTTGTTCTTTTGCATTTAGTTATTTTAATTTTTATTATCTTCAAAAAACCAGATGATACAACTTCACACACATTCCCATTCGGAAATGTCCATTTTATTTTCTCCAGCAACGCTGCCTTCAGTTAACAAGTAAAGTGTAAATGAGATGAGCTCACAAACAATTGAGAAAAGTTACTGCTGTGCTCAAGATATTAAAAACTTTATAAAAGGCAATAAAGGTCCTGCCAAAGCAAAAATATGCAACTCTGATAAATTCCTTTGCAGTAAGTGAGAAACTGTCTCATACATACATATATATAGATATAATATATATATAAATACGAACGAAGATCTTGCCTGAAGCTACTTATTTCCATTGTTAATTACAAAACTTACTGTGGAAAGCAAGGAATGACAATCTGACTCACAAAAATGCTTAGTAATTGTTAAGAATTAAGAAAAGAACTCATTTAATTTTAAGATGTATCTCTCAATTAGTGTTATTTTTGTGCATTATGTTTAGCGTGCAGAATTTTCTCCACAAGGAATCAGATCATATACATCAGTTATCATTTTTCTTTGCTACATATCTGTGACAGAGTTACACTATGAAGGAAAAAATAGACCCTTTCGGCTCCAGGGGAAAAGGAGAGCAATCAGTTAAAAAAAAAAAAAATCAAGGACGACAACATTTATTCAAAGAAGTCAGTCTTCCTACTCCATTTTGACCTCATGCACAAGTATTTTGGTTTTGCTTTCAAAAGTCCCTAATTTCAATGCACCTCAAAACAAAATTAAAGTCAGGTACTTGCACTGTGTTTTTATTGTGGTCATTAATGGATGGATCAAGCCTCAGCAAAGCTTGAGGCTCCTGCAAGCAGATAATATGATCTGGTGTAAGAACAGAGTAATTATAAATTGCGGGATTTTAGCTACATGCTCTTCAGCCACTTCTATGAATTTACACTGAAGATTTTCAGCTTTTATTAACAAGTAAAATTCCACAGCCATCTCACCACTCTTCAGTGCCAGAGTAACATTTATATTCCCTTTTCGAAATCATAGCAGGTGAGCAACATAAAATAAAGTCAAAGTGAAGGCCAGTGAAAAATATTAACTGCCTGTGATTCAGGAAGCTAACTCACATTTGTAAGTAGATTAATCGAAAATAGCTCAAACATTATCATCCTCAGCTGCCTACACTGCCCCTCTCCAAGATTACTGCCAACCCATCAGCAACAACAAGGAATGTAAACTAGAGCAACTCAGTTGTTAATCTAACACATAATGATGAACTGAAGCTGGCATTAACATCCATAAGCTATACCCCAAATCCATTTTTTTTCAAAACAGTTCTTTAGAGAAGTTTTCAATAAGGAAACAAACATTGTGCCAACTCTCAAATGCCAAAGGACCACGCAAGCTGCAGGACAAAGCACCTGCAACCCCCCACAAACTCATCCAGGTACTCCCAGGACGTAGCCCCTGTACCCCTCTCATCCCAGCTCCGAGGGCAAGGCTGAGAGGGGCAGAAGGGCAGGGTAAGGATGGGCTCCCAGAGGTGACCACACCGCAGAACCCCTCACACCGAGGGTGGCCACAGAGCTGGAACCCCTCACACCGTACCTGCTCTGCAGAGGGAAGAGAGGGCAGCAGCTCCAGCAAGAGCCCAGATCCTCTGGCAAACCCGGCGGGATGAGGCAGAGCCAAGGCAGGAAGTGGAGATGGGTTTGGGAAATGGGCATAGAGTGCCATGGTTGGGTTGGGTTGGGTTGGGCTGGGCTGGGCTGGGCTGGGCTGGGAGGGCACTGCCCCAGCTGGGGCAGGTCAGGGCAATCAACACCTACCACCACATTCAAACCCCCACTGGGAGTCTTTATTTCCCAAAGGTAGGAGCACAGAAACACAAACCAATCTCCATTCCATTGCAGAGGGAAGCAGCAGCTAATGAATAGTGACTAAGCAGTCTCCTCGTGCCACACCGTCACATAACTGGAAATCTGCTCCAGCTGAAGTTTTTCATTTGTTTCCATCTGCAGCCCACCCTGGGAAGGCTGAGATTACAGATCAAAATGCACAATCTTTTTCCAGAGCAGATAAAAGAAAAATAATATTCTGTGGTCATGTCACAACATTGAAAGCCAGGTAAAGATGAGCGTTACTAAGAAATTACAAAATGAGTCAGAAAACAGAAGCTGGAAAAGGGCGAGATATTAGCCCTGGCTTTAAATTAATTGACTCTTCCACCACCTACTAATAATATCCAGGTTGTACAGAATCAATTTACTGTCCTCCAAGGACCAATCTCAACCAAATTTCTTAATAATAAAATAAAGGGAAGAAGAAGAGGGAAACAAATAAAACCAAAATGATGCTACTTAAAAACAAGCAGTATGATTTTTTTTCTTGACTAATTCAAAATTGGAGGTCCCTGTCTTAAAAATTAAGTTAAACCAAGAAATAAGGACAGTTCAAAAAAATAATTAGACATTTCAAAGAATGAGACCATCTCCATAATTACATAATGTTTTTCCTTTATCTCAAAAAGGAGTGAAGATTGTATTACAAGGTATAGGTCAACAACTAATGAACAAGATGAAGGATAAATGTTTTTAGAGAGACTCAGGCAGCCATTTGCAAGGGGAGAAAAAAGGAAATGGCAAGCCTCTTAACCTTTGCTGTTTTAGCTCACAATTAATCTGGTAGGAGATAAGAGGCCCATAATCCTTTTATGGGTTTTATCAGAAATAATAAGCCAACAAATTTACAAAATGCATATGCAAACCAGTGCATCCTAAGCTTATTAAAGAGGAAGCAATCCCACAAAAGAAGGTCATAACTGAAACATCCTGTAACAGATGCTTAGAGAAAGGAGACGAGAAACAGGGCAAGCAGAGAACCACCCTTTCCTCGTTCATCCCTCCCAGGTACAATCCATAATTTTGGAATCCCTGTGCTACAGGTTGCTTTAGAAAATTATTTCCAGCTGCTCCCAGTGGACCATTCTTCCATAAGGGCTGCGTATAATCCTTTTTTGAACCCATTTATAATTTGGCCTCTGCAATGCCAAAGTGCAAAGTCTTCCATCATTTATTTACATGTTGTATGAAAAAAATACTTGTGTTTTCTTAAACTTCCACATGACAAATTTATTGAGGTAGAGATTAGCTCTTAAAACAGAAGATAGTTTAAATGGCAAAAGTGCTAGGGACAAGAATACTTAGGAATAATCAATAGCACCTGTGCCAAAACAATAATTGAATTGCAGTAGTTTGCCTAAAGACAGAAAAATGACACAACATTATAGCAGTCATCAGGAAAATGAAAAGCTGTTGCAAAGGGGAATGGAATTATCTGTTCCTCATGGCCACAGTGAATAAGCAATAGGTTTAAAAGGCATAAGGAAGCTCAAAGCTGGACATTAGAGGAAAAATATCCTAATAGCACCACCATCCTAATAGCAAGGCTAATCCAAAGGACTGCTCTGATAGTTTCCCTAGTAGCAAACTGGACGAGAACCTTTCAGAAATGACACAGATCTGTTCAGCTTGTTGTAGCAAGGAGAGCTGCACTAAATGACCTCTTCATGTCCCTTCCAGTGCAGCACTACACAATCAGAAAGAAAGGAAGTCGATACACATCTGGTTCCGTGGTTTATTTCACTCGCTCTCAGAGTCGTGTTCAGTTGCTGACTTTATTTATATCACCAGTGAATACCCAATTTTCGGTGCTGTTCACAAATACCCAGCACTGTGAGTACCTGAAACACAACAGAGCAGCAGACAGTGAGGGTGCACAGAATTCATCACGGTGTTACACAGTCCTACAACCACAGCCAGGCTGCTTTTGCACTGGCAGTTCCCAGACACTGCAGCAGCACCTGCTGGAATCCAGTTTTCTGTACTCTCTAACTTCCTAACACACATTTGAGAGCAGTAATCTGGCTTTCTGACAGGTAGGACACTTTTTCCTTCTGGACAATATCACACCGGTCATGATAAAAACTGTAGTTCTCAGGGGAAAAAAAGTCATCTAAAACTAAAGATCCTGTGGCCATCTAAATCTAAATTCCACGTTTTCCTGCAAGGAATGGAAATTGCTGAAACCATGTCTGTTTAACACAACATGCAGTAAGAATGGAGCTTTGGGGCTTAGCCCTTCTAGTTACATATAGTGAAGAGAATCAGATAATTCTGTATAAAACAGGGTTCAGTTTAAATGGATTAATATAGGTAAAGCTGTTTGCTTGCAATAAAAGAGTATTTTTAATCCAAATACCTTGTTTTGCTTTTCATTCCTGACCATATTTCACATCAAGGTATCTCAGAGGCCAAAATTATTTACAGAGTTAGTTAACAGTAAATATCTTACCTCGTTGGTATAAATCAGGGATATAATGAAACATCAGCTGCTACTTAAAGTGCTTGGCAGGAGAGTTCATCTCATATTTATGTGCAAGCATAAACTTTGTGTATAATTGCAGTAACAATTCTATTGAATTTATCACTGCAAAGCCACAGATAGAAGTGTGCAGCAAATCTCATAATTCTCGTAGTAAATGTTTTATATGTTTTCCAAATTGTTAGTATTTTTCCAAATCTTCCAAGCTTGGAAAATACATTCAAAAAAATTATTATAAGAATCTTGAAAGAATTGAAACACAAGTCAAAGAATTTACAATAATCTTACCCACAAACCTTTCAATATACTATATTCTGAGAACTGCTTTTCTTACCTGGCCACTGAGAAAGAGCAAACAGATGCTCAAAGGGCTGGAGCACCTCTCCTGTGAAGACAGGCTGAGAACGGAGGTTGTTCATCCTGGGGAAGAGAAAGCCCCAGGGAGAGCTCAGAGCCCCTTCCAGTGCCTAAAGGAGCTCCAGGAGAGCTGGGGAGGGACTTGTGCAAGAGCCTGGGGCGACAGGACACAGGGCATGGCTTCAGACTGAAAAGGGGCAGGGTTAGACAAGACTTTAGGAAGAAAATCTTCGCTGCGAAGGTTGTGAGGAGCCCTGGGAGAGGCGGCCCAGAGCAGCTGGGGCTGTCTCACCCCTGGCAGTGCTCCAGGCCAAGGTGGATGGGGAGCACTGAGTAACCTGATCCTATGGAATGGGAGAAATCATCCTTCTCTACACACAGAAACCCAAACGCTGAACTTGAGCAAGGGCTCTGCAAAAGTAGGAGCTCTGAGGCACTGAATATCCCTTCACTTTTCCAATGTCCTTATTGTCTCCTTGTCTACCAGCTGTGTGTTTATTCATTATACATTGCTTCATTTGTTATTTTCCTTTATTCCATTTCCTATTTCAGTCTCCTCATTAATTTTTATGCACTTTTATTTTCATTTGTATACTTTTCATCACTTCAATATCCTAATATTTCAGCAGTCCAATTAGCTACTTCCATATCTTAATCACACTGAGACTCCTTATTCAGCTATAAATATAATTTTATTACTGCTGTTTTAATGACTAAGTGTTATAATAACTATTCTATATAAAACAATTTCTCTTAAAACTTTCCCCATTTCCTTCACTTGTCTATAATTCATTTCATCTCTCATCATACTTTCCATTTTGTTCAGTAAATCCTATATCATCCCCAAATATTTCCTGCATCGAAAGCTCATTACCTGGGGAGATGGTAAACTTTCACTGTTTCACCATAAACATAAGGAGCAAATATTTTCTCCACATTTATCAGACTGTCCTAAACTTGCTAAACAAACCCAAACCTGAAGACAGAGACCATTTCCACTTTAAGAGGCACAATTAATGTCTCTCAATTAACATAAAAGCACAGCCCAGATGGGCATTATGAATATAATACACAGCTCTGTTCTGAATATCAGTATCATAAATAAAGAATGGATCTTAGGAATATATGAAACCATTACTTCTGAACTGAAAATCCAGCATTATTCTCATCTTTAATTTCAGAGGGAGCATATACTTGCAGTGAAATAGTTAATATTTATTATATTTATTAATTTAGTAACATTCAGTCTTCTACAATCCCCATTATTTAGGCAGATCATTAACTTCTGAGATGCTGATGCTTCTAACTATCAAATAAATGGCAATGAAAGTCTCCAAGTCAAAACTGATTGATCCAATTCCTTGCAAACCATAAAAATTTCTTCCATTCTAATTATCCCCATTCTGTGAGCTGGAAGATTTGTCTGTGGCACGAAGGTGCAGGAGCGAGCAAAGTCCTCTGCAGGAAACACGCACAGAAATGCTCATTCCATGTTATCCTGGGTATGGAAACAAAAAAGAAAGAGTATTTTAGGTCATTCTTATGCAACCCATTCAGCTTCAACAATCAGCCTTATTCAGTGGTAATTCCTCTTCAGCTGCTATACTTTTTAACTTTAATTTGCTTTGATGAGGGAAGGATTAAAAGCCTTAAAGGAAGTACAAAGTTATGCAATTTTAACAGTCTGCATCTAAGTAGCCACATCTATTTATGAAGCCCCATCACACCGAACTCCTTCCCAGGGGGCAGCAGGACCTGCCTGCAATATTTTTTTTAAACCTGCTTCATTCCTTCCCCAGTCCACTGCTCCTGTGTGCTAGGGTGGCTGTGGTTGTTCAGTGCCACACTTTCAGCAGTTTATTCCCTGCAACCCAAGCCCAAGCTCTTGTGAGTGCTACAGCCTTCTGCACTGCTGCAACCTCCTGCAAAGTCGTCTCTGCTTATCAAACAAATCTTCCTGTGCAGATGCTTTCAGCTCCTCTTGATATTTTGTCATCTTTCATCAATATTTCACCAATAGAGGTCTGTGTTCCTAGGGGATAGTATCTTTATGATTTTAATTACCCAAATTGGAGACCTAAATCTGGTATTATATAATATATTGAATTATTTCAAGACAAGCCAGGTGGACATTAGACTTACTGATGCATTTTAGACTCAGAAGCATAAAATCTTGATAAACCAGATCTAATTGCATTAATATCACCCTCAATTTCTATCAGCTGAACATGTGATTGTGTTTTACAAAACCAAAACTCGGTTGCCATCCCCAAAGGATACCAGAAAAATGGTCTTGTCAAGTGTATGCTTCCTAAAATCAAATTCCGTAAATCCTACACAGATTTAAGATATAAATTGAAAATGTAATTGATAATGTAATTGTCTATATCTGATAGCTTGTGTAATAGATCACCTGCAGATCTAGCAGCCATGGAACAGTTACCTTTCAGAGGTAAATAAAGTAACTTTATCCACTGCTGAGACAGTATGATTTAATTTCACAGAAATACACAAGCTCATGCTTGTTTACACTATGTTAATTGACATATCTAATCACTACTGATGTCTACTTTTTAAATGCTTTTCTACTTTCTACTGAAGTGTACCACTGAATATCTTAATTTAAAAATTCTTGGCATACAGATTTTGGTCCTATTACAAAAAAATTTAGCACTGATACCAAGAGATGTTGCTCAAATCTGTTTCAATAATAATTTTTAAAATGGCTATTGTTAAAAAATGAGAGATGTGTTATTTTACAGATGTTTTTCTTCACTTCGGTGGTCTTCTCATCCATCAGAAAGGTGTCTCCCCCTCCAGCCTTGTTAGGAAACTTTAGTGTCTTAACCTAACCTATTATCAATACAATTACACTTGTCTTGATTTGATACCTTCCATTACTCTTGCACGTTTGCATGGATCCGTTTTTTTAACAATACACAATCCATTTCCTTCTTACTATCATCACTCTTCCTGTATTCTCTACAGACTTTTCTCCTGTTTCAAATTCAAGTAGCTGGCAAGATGCTGTCAAAACCTGGATGTTTCAGTATTGTCTCAAAACCTTTTGAGACATAAAAATATCATTTTTTCATGCTGTTTGGGACTGTGAAGTATTACAAGTCAAAATTTAAAATTTCTCGAGTGAAATGCTTGTTCTGTTCATCAGAGTTTCTCTGTTTCAGGACGGTCTTTTCAATCTCAGGGTACAAAAGGCAGAGCAGAGGTCAGCTGAGGAGGAGAGAAATCTCTAACAGGAGGTCATCAAAACCATTCAGTAGGAGAATAAACAAACGTTTTAGGTCACCCACTTCCTCACCACCCAAGAATCACCCACACCTGTGCTCCACTGAGCACATTTCCTTTCCACAGAGTGGAACCCAGACCTTCCACATGGCACTCCCAAGGCACAGCACTGACACTGGGAATTGCTCGTCCAGCCAGTCTGGGATTCCATCAGTGGACCGATCCCAATGTGTCCATCTCAGTGTCCCTGAGCTGGGGGCTGCAGAAATTCCCTTGCTGCAGCTCCACCACAGCCCAGACACGCTGGGCTCCTCATAAAGGGCTGTGCAATGACTCTTTCTGCGCACTGCACCCAATTCTGTCAAGTTTCTGATGTTCTGAAACTCACCAGGAAGAGTAGATTTTGCACTGGTTGGACATCACAAGAAACATTCTACATGCTAGGATAAAAGATTATGTCCAGAAAAATCTGAGTGATTGAAAGGCCTAGGTTGAAAAAATCCCCAAAAGAACAACTTCAGAAGAGCTAACTAAAATTTTGGAATTTTTAAAGTCTTTTCCTGGAAACTCTGCAAGTACTTATCCTTCAGATACAAAGAAATTTCAACAGACATTCTAACTGCACTCATCAAAACTTACTACTGCTTCCTGCTCTTCCCACAAGGAATGAGTGCCAGTGCACGCATTTTGTTTCTATTTCGTGATTATAACTGTGCAATAATTGGTTATACTTCCCATCATACAAAGATAGAAGAATTTTAATTACTTCATAGATGGAGTCGAAAGACACACTGCTCCACTGCTTACAGAGTACCTTGGTCTCTCTGTACACATTCCTCAGAGGATAATAAGGCTTAGGAGTTGAAAGCATGTTTGTATTCTTGGGTCAACAGAAGTACCATATGAAACTGAAAGAATGGAAATATATTAATCCTGATTTAGGGATGAAACCCTGACAGTGCTGAGATATTTACTGAGAAAGGCAATGAGGTGTTGGCAGGAATGAAAATAGATACAAGTCTGCTTCTCAACTTTCTCTGTTTCGAAAGACAGTGAACTTTACCTGTCCCCTAAATCTGCTACTCTACCAGACCCAAAGTACCTCATGCATTTAGAATAACAAAAGCAATGATAAAGACCATTCTCCTCACATTCTCTGTGGTTCTTGCCATGGATTCTCAAAGCAATATCCATTACTTTAGGATGTCACGTTTCATGGGGCATGTTCCAGGGCACGGAATTCTCTGCCATCAGACTCTGCTCTGTGGAGCCCTGGCGGAGCTTTGGGTTTGGTGCCAGGCTGCAGGAACGATGCCTCTTTGCAGGAAACAGTTGTCACCAACAATGACAACAGAAAATACCCACAACACCCTTGCTCCAGCAGTATCTTATTTCTGACTGCAAGGAGTCATTTCCTCCATGAGATTGTCTGGCAGTGTTTACAAGATAACAGACAATAACTGTTCCGTGCTGCTCAGGTGGAAAGAAAGGGGTTATAGAAATTTCAAGGCCAAGTCTAGGTAAATATGATCCTTGTATTTCCACTACAGACATCTAGACACTTCCAGCTGTTGAAATTATTGCTAAATATATTTACAGTCTTTGTACAATAAAAAGCTTTATTACTTTTACTACAGGCAGAAGAAAAAAGCTTTAAATCTTTAGTTCTGAAGCAATATCTCCTGTCTTAAAAGCAATGAAGCCTTTCAAGGGGAAAAACCAGCACACTTTAAAAAAGGTGGTTTATGATGTTGTATCTTTGTTGCAATTTTGGTTCATATATTTTTATTAAGTGTAACCTTTATATGTAAATGAAATGATTATCCAACACGAAGTATGTTTTCATAAAGTAAGGATAGGTTTTATGTCCTCAAAGATAAAGCAGCATAAACCAGTCAGGCAGCCCAGCATGTACTTGATGGCTGTGAAATGAACTATTTGATTTCCTATTACGGCCTTAACACTCTGCACTGTACCACAGCTACCAAACCCACGCCATTAGACAGCCAGCCTTTCATCAGGGAGCCCAGGAATATAAATCAACCTCTGTATTTCTAATAGGCAAAAAACCTCATTTTAAAAGGCTTGGAAAGAAACCCTACATTGTGAAATGTAGGGAGAGGGAAATGAAAATCATATTCTAAAAACCCAGGGAGAGATGAATGTCCTCAGCACAAACAAAAGGGTTCAGACCCACTGTGCTCAGTTTATATGTTTGAGGTTTTATTCTCTCCATTTTCAATTGCAGCAGGCCACCTCTAGGAATAGAAAGGAAACTTTACAGCTTCTCTCCCACATGACTGGACTGGGAGGCAGCACACAGGGCTCTGCTCCTTGGCTGGCAGACAGATCTGAGGACATTTTCACATTTTATCATCACTCAGGACAGGGGTTTCTGCAGTGGCAACCTGTCACTGACCCAAAGAAGGGCTTTACAGGATCAAGGGAAATAGAGGGAGTCAAATTTCACATTTCAATTTTGTGTATGGCTCATATGCTATGAAAAAGACAACTAGAGCCATCAGTTCAATCAACAGCATAAAATTATTTTGAGTGAGAGAGTAGGGTGATTTTTAGGATTCGTTTTTCTAATACTTACCATGACAAAAAGCATGGCAAGCTTGGCATAAGCCTTCCTCACTTCAGTTTGGATGCAGGATAAAGGCTGCCAAGGAATGCTGGATGTCCAGTCTCCTCTGGACAAGAACCTGACCACTGCTGGATTTACTGAGAGAAAATTATAAAATTACAAATCTAAAAATCATGCATGTCTTCACTGTTCTCTAAAACTCCTCTTTGGTTCCGAGGATAAAGTCTAATTCACTATGGGATCACCTGGCAAGCCCATGGATGCATCTCCTTCTAACAGGAGTGAAAGTGGCTAAAAGCCAAAGAATTCAGGGCACTCCAATCCCAGATGGCAAACTGAACCCATCACTGAACATCTTTTTGGGTAAGCAGCTGTCATAAAAGTCTTTATTAACAAATTGATGAATAAAATTGTTCTGCTCCTAAGCAAGGTTGCTTATTCCTGAACCAACAACTCCACAAAAGAGTTTATACAGAAATCCTGCTACTTGTTATATAAATCTGATCTTCACAGATTTGTTACCTCTTTATTTTCTTGTTAAGCAGGTGTACAGTGCTGAGCACAATGACTCCTCATTAGATCCTGTAAATGCTACAAGAACAAAAAATAAAACTGCCACATGGTTTAAAAACAACTGACTGGGTCAGTCCCTGTATTTTTTCTGATTTTACATTTTTGTGGTCTTGGGCACTCCTTTAATTTACCATCACAAGAGAATCTGTCAATAGAAAGAGTTATGAAAATAAGATAGGATTGGAGAAAAATAACATAGATTTTTTTACTTTGGGTGATTAAATTCTCACTGACATTAACATATGACAACCTGTTAGAATTATTTGTAAGTCTTTACAGTTTTATAAATAGCTTTATCTCTTCATTCCACACGAGGAAAAAGAGAAATATTATTTATTGTACCTTTCTACCACCACAGCATGGAATAGTTCAAAGACTTATTTTAAGTTTTGTGGAAGTCCCTTGATATTAAAGGGCTGCAGATACAAGATGATGAAACCTCCTTTCTCTCTGCTGGCCCCCCGCTGTACATGTGTTCCAGAGCGTTTTGTAAAAGAGCTCGCTCTAATCCACACAAAGGAGCACTTCCCTTTCATTGTCATGCAGTTGGAAAGCTGAAGCAAGCCATCATAATTTCATTAAATAGTGCTGAATTCCTTAGAAATGCTGAGGATGGCTTGTAATATGGAATGTTTGCTTTATGAATGGGCTGAATATTTATAATATTTGGTTTACACCATGGGTTTTTTTTCTCTTAAAGAATGAAATATTTGGTTTTGTTCTCTTAGTGGAGCACAAGGCAAATTATATTAATTAGTCTATTTACATGATTTCCTAACTTGGAGCGGTGAAAGTTGCCTTTAGCTAGCAAATAATTGAAATTACAATTGCTGGAGATATCACAAGTTTGTTTTTTTTAATTATATCAAGCCCCATCAAGCTCTGATAGGACATTAATAGCTACTTCCCTTCGCTGCTGTTGTTTTTTCTCCCCACTAAGCCATTCCAGCATACTCAACACCATAAAACAGAAATATATGACAAGAAACAGTAATCTTCCAATTTTATTCCCCAGACTTCAGGTTTACTAGTACATCCCTTTGGGAACATAATGACAGAGCTTTTCTTTCATAAAGACGCTGGAAATAGATTGTAGTCTAGAAGTTATCATAAGATTTTGGGTAAGCAACCAGTTTTGTTAGAAACAAAAGAGAAGCATGAAAAATACAGAAAAGCCAACACAGCACAAATATATTTCAGTACTGCGGGAAATTCTTGGGTATGGATATTGTTTTCTTCTTTGCTTTTGGGACTCCAAGGGGAGGAAGAAGCTCATTAATTCAACATTTCATTTCTAAAATAGAGGGAAAACACAGTCAAACACAACAGTTTCTATGATAAGAGAATTGTAGACCGTCTCTTATCAGGCAGATGCAATCTAAGTTTATATCAGGCTTGATTTTAATTAAGTAATAGGCATTGCATATTTTTAATAAAGCTGTGAATGACATTTCTTCCTCCCAGTCTAATGGGAAGTTACTCCAGGAACTTTAGACAAAAGACTTGGGAGCACACTGCAGAGCTTTTGAGGGAGAACATGGAACTGGGTCCAAATGGCCATATGAAGAAAAGGGAATGCAGACATTCCTCTTCCAACAAAAACTCTCATGATAAAGATTCTCCCATGTCTACCTGCTTTCAGCATTTAGCCATTTATACAGCAGATAGGAAATGCATACAAAATTTAAGTGAAAACAGATCTCTTACCCCACCGGACAGAAAAGCAGGACAGGAAGGCAGAGGCACCGTCCTTTCACCACAGAATGCCATAGGCTAAACACTCGAATGATTTAACATTCACACGTGTGGGCAGCTTTTAGGATTTTTTTGCCTGTTTCTCATTTTGTATTTTTTTCAGGCAATTCCAGCTCCTGAAATGACACTAATATGTAAGAATTTCAGTTTGGTTGGAGGTGTGATATGCTGAATTTTTTAGATTAAGTTTCTAGCCAACTCTAATATCTGGGACAAAAATAGTGAAACGTAAGAGTTAAACAGTAATGACCAAATACAAACAAGTGAAGTTATTTCTGTCTTTAGAACACCATAGTCATGATTCCTTTAAAGAATTGCAAATAGAAATGTCCCTTCCTAAAGTGTTATCTGCTAATGATGTTAATGCAGCTGCATCATCCCCAGTTCATAACCTTCAGTGTTCACCATCTCCAATTTTATATTCCCACCATCTATATGCCTCATCACAACTTTATTTTCTCACTTCAAACTTTTCACACAAGGCCCTACCTTGACCCTGTGGTTTGCTCTGATCATAGATGAGGAGAGAGCACAGAAAAAACAACTGTGATGTTTTCGTTTTAAAAAGAGAGGCAGAGTTGTGGATTATTTTTTCATCAAAATATGTCTAGAAGCTTCAGAAAACAACATTCAGTGGGTGTCTATGAACAATCGTCTAAACTCACTAGATCATGATGAATGCAGAGAAATACACTTGCGCAGCTACTACTGAATGTTCAAAAGTTTTCTATTTCTCAGATGCTTGGCAGATGTTTAAAACTTCACATCGGGCTGAACTATTTCAGAAAATCCATGAAACATGAGAAAATCTGAGCAAAATTCCAATAAACATTTTAAAGACTTCTGTTTGGTGAACTGAAAATTCAGTTAACCTCTCAGGAGTTACTGTGCCAAATTTGGAGATTAAATTCAATTATAGAGTGAAATGGGCATTTTTATTTCTGCTTTGAGTGCAAGTTGCACCCCATTGTTGAAAATTAAGTTGCTTCCAAAGCCTCCGTTACAGTTTCAAGGAGAGAAATAATGGCTGAACTTTTCTGTACTTGTTGCCTATTAATTATGTGAGTGGCTCAGAAGGAGCTGACAGAACAGGGACTCAGATATGAGGCAGGTCACCAATGAAGATAAGACACAAACCCAGACATGTGAATGCACAGGAGCAAAACTCATTTTAGCCTTTCAAGCCTACAGTAAATCCATACCTGTCCATTTAGATACAATAAATCCCTTCCAAAGAGCAGAACTTTCATTTTCAACAACAGACTATACAAATTTGAATGTTCTAAATAGACACTGTTCATGACTTCTTCGCTGCAGTAATATCAATGTTCTTTTTTTATCTCTGTCCTTTGCCTTGTCTGTTCTGTGTCTCTGTCACTAACACCGGGCTAAGGAAAAGCTCTGCAGAGCAGCAGAGGAACTAAAAAGCAGTCTTGGAAGACAACTGACAACATAATCTTAAACTAGAAAACCACTGCTGAGTATGAGTGTAAATGCACATTTCAAGTTCCAGAAGGTCATTCAGTGGAGAGACTTTTAACTCCAGGCAGTTTGCTGTAGACACCAGACATTTCTTACCACTTTGAGTTAATCAGCAATTTCTCTGTTTTTAAGGATTACAGACACTGATTAGCACAAACCTCTGGTTTTTCTCCAGCAGTCTGCCTCCAGAGCCATGAAAGCACATTAGTGTGGAATACGCACAGCTTTTTACCGGCTAGGCTCGTAGTTCAACGCCTTAGAAAGCCTCGAGCAGCCCACAGAGGTAGCACGGGCAATCCAGCATTTCAGTAGCTGTGAAAGAGGCAAATGGTAGCTGCAAAGCTGATACCACCAGCAGAAGCAAAGAGGGAGAAATATAGCCTTCGGTTTGGCTAATTCCTGCAATTAGAAGCTTTCAAACAGAAACACACAGATATTCACAGAAGGATTGCAAAGCCAAAGAGGGCGGGCCCCGTCGCAGGCCCTTCCTTTATTGGGAGAAGGGGAAAGGGGCGGACTGGGGGCGGACCCGGGGTGACCGGCCAGTCAGACACTGCTAAAGAGTTTGGGTAACATTTGGCTTTGCCCACGCTTGGAACAAAGGAGCTCAGAGCACATGGCTGGGACAAGTCCTGGCTTGTCTTGGGGAGGGGGAAGGGAAGATCAGAGCAGGCAGCAGCACATTAGCACAGGAGTATTTCTGTGAAACAGCGTCGTCCCACAAGTGCAACCTCAGCAAGGCAGGAGCCCAAGGCATGTGCCCAGTTTTTCACAAGCATGGAAGCATTTAATGCAGGATATTCCAAAGGATGAGCAAAGGAAAATGAGGCCTGAGTTCCTTGTTTCCAGCTCAAAAGAGGATTATACACTCTGCTTATGTCTTAATCAGAGATACTTTTAAAAGATATATTATTGTATTATTTTGTATTCTTTCTGCTGGGAAATAAAAACTGAAAGTGATACACTTTTTCACTCATCTGCATGTTCCATCCTCATTAAGTGAACTCTGCTGTATTCTGTGCATTACTCTTGCGTAAATTAGAGTGTGAGGAGCTATGACCTTTGTTTCTCTTATCATTGGGAAGAAAATCAATGTGCCTTTTTGCCTTCATGCACACGTGCATACATGCAAAGGAGTTAAGCACTGGGTATTCTGATGCAGTCATTCCACTGTGAGCTGAAAGACTTGAATCAAGAGACCATTAATTTTGATAAATAAAATTAAGTAAAGGAATAAAGAAAAACCGCATTCAGTAAGAATACACCGATTGTAGGATCCTAGTGATCGAAACTCACAAAAGTCAGCAAAACTCTCAGCATTCTTCTGAGTGTGACATTTCAGCTTGAAAATTTTACCCTGAACAAGCTGACTTAACAGCATGAAAAATTTAGAGAAATGTAGCAGTAAATGTTTTGGACTCATTTCAGTAAAAACACCATCAACAAAGTAGAGGCAGAACAGAGCCCCAGGTAAGGGAATAACCAAGAACTGTGTTTGTATGACACTGGCAAGAATGGGAAAGTGTTTCAGTAGGGCCAGCTGTAAAAAAGCCCGGTTTAGTAGCCAGGATATTGGCCAGGCTTTGGGAGGAAAAAATGCCTGAAACCTTCCCAATTTTACTAAAGAGTCTATAGCAACTTGAAGGCACCATGTTTCTCTGTGCCCCAAACCACACCTGGAAAACAAACACAGCACTTCCCTACCACAGGAGGTTGTTGGGAAGGGAACACGTATTGAATAAATGGTTCCAGCTTTAGGGAGACAGAAGAATAAGGAATAGACATGCCAAAAGAGGGAAAAAAAAACCCCAATTCTGACTAGAAGTCTTAAGTATTACAATTTATAGCATGAGTAGGCAATAAAACAGAGAGGGAAGGAATATATTAAATAGGGAGAGAAAGTTTATTTTGACTGGCATGTTCCTCTGCTGTAAGAAATAAATCTGGTTTTGTGAGAACTAATCCTGCTATACTGTATTTTTTGCCTCTGCTGCCAGTCTGCTGTTCCTTCACTGATATAATTAAAGAGGTGTCATAGGACCTACTTGCTTTCATACTGGGAATAAGGAATAACTGCTGATACAAGCTAACAGCTGGAAGCATGTAAAATAAACATAAGCTAAGCTACTGAAATCGCGGATCCTTTTAAAGAAAAATATCTGTCTGCCAATCACAATTTAAACTCACATGCCATACAGCCCTAAAATAACACTTAGGAGGAATAATCAGGACTATATGTTATTTTGGGAAGGTAATGGATTAGAAAGATGCATTGTTTTATATCAGTCATCAGCTGAAGGAGTGGCAAATCTTTAATAATGCCAAGATTGGTTTTGTAAGTGAATAAACCAGCAAAAAGCTGGCTGGGTGCACTAGTAATCTTCAAAGCTTGATTGCTTTTTCTGATAGCTTTAGAAAATTAGTGGATGAAAGCATGTGTAATATATCTGGTCTGAGTAAAACACTTGATGTAGTGTCTTACAAAATCTCTACTTGCAAAATTAATTCAAATTGGCTTGGACATGGAGTACTGTCACTTGGATTTAAAAATGGCTGGCTGAGTGCAAATAAAGGGTAATGAAAAATGGCAATGTATCAAGTTGGTGGGAGGTGTCTGGTGGGGCTCTGCAGGGATCACTGTTTGGTCCTGTTTATTTAACATCTTCATTAACAATCTGGAAGAGGGAGTGAAACAGCATGTTAATTAAACTGACACATAATAATAAATCAGGAATTGCTCCTAATGCCAGCACTAATACTTCACAAAAACACAGCGTACTACCAAGGTTTCTGGAAAGGTTAAACGTGGCAATACAAAGACTTCACTAAGCTGTTCTAATTGCATTCTACCTTTTAAAGAGAATAGTTTAAAATACACAGTAAGTGGGAGTCAGAAGCCTGCTAGCAATCCAGTAATTTAGAGCGTGATTGCAGCGTATACAAACTCAAGTAGCTGGAAACTTCCATGGAAAGACAGAGTTTCTTTTTTCCCCTGATGCTTGCAGTGCATTACATTCAATGTTAAAGATTAAGTCAGTTCAGTTCACTCATCCAATGGAAAACCAGTATATGGGGGGAGGGTTGTTAAATCAGTTTTCAGTTTTTTCTACATTTCATGTTTTACATGACTGCTAAATAGAATGTAATAGAGGAAAGAGAGGGACAGGAGGAACTGGTGACAGGATTGCATCTTCTTGTATCAGTTAAATTGGGTGAGATAAAGCATAAACCAGCCCTTTAGGTATAGATTTATAGTTTCATAAGACAAAATTCAGCATTTTAAAGTAGTGTTTCCACAATGGCAAGACACAAGTCTACTGTTAAAACATACTGGATTTACTTTAATTATAAATACTTCTAAAAACCCCTTCAGATAAGTAAACATAAAGTTGTTCACTGAACAGTGATGAAAATTGATCAAAGACTACATAAGTCACAGAAAAGAGTTTTGAAAATAGGTTGGGATGTTAGTGCTCAGTCAGAGACACTTATTTCTGTTTTATAAACATGCATAGTATAAAACGAGATCTTAAATAAGAGTGTTATTATCTCCCTGCTTTGAATGATTTATAGCAGCTTTTCTGGGCTGGCCCTTGGGCTGCTGCACTGCATTGAATCATAAATGTAGACTCATTTTTAAAGGACAGTTTGATGCTACTTCCTGAAAGGTAAGAAAAAGGAAGAGAACTTTTAAATCTCCTTTACCGTACTGAGTTTAAATTGTTCTGGGAACTTGTGAAGTCCCCAGAAAACACAAGAGCAGTTTAGAGCTGTGAGAGTCTCACAGCCATAAAGAGACTTCCTGCATTAGCAGGAAAGGATTGTAAAACAATAAAGGGAAGGAGAGGAAAGCTCTGCAGTCCCCACACTAAGTGCTTTGTCTCCTCAGCCTGTTGTTGCAGCAGAGCCCTGCAGTCAGGCAGGGACAGATGGAAGCCAACTTCACCTGTGTGGTAGAGCTCTGCTCCACAAGGGAGCTCTGGGAACTCCTCTTCTTCACTGACTTGAACCCGTCAGGCTTTTCCTTTAACCAAAGCACAAAGCTTTGAAGGCAACCAGAGCTGCTGCAGTGTTTTGATGCCATACTCATTAGGTGACTTTTGTCCATGAGCTAGACACTGACCCTCATTCATTCAGAGGGGTAAAACCTGAACCAGCTGAAGTCAATAGCTACACCAGTGTAAATGAGAACACAGAAACCCAAGTTAATTTGTCAATATATAATAAAATATAACAGACATACAAAGGCATTTAATGTTCTTTAGCTGCAATATATGGAAATTCTCTTGGCAGCTGTTATACACCCCTACAACTCTCTTGCAAAAGTATAGTGAAAAGCCACAAAAACATTGAGGGTTGTTTAGGTGTCAGCTATTGTATTACACTTTTCTCAACTAATTTATTCTCCGTGGTCTTGATCTGATTGCCCCTATCCATTAATGGCACTAGTCTTTAGTTTTATTTTTAATCCTCTCTTTTAAACATCTCTTTTCTCTTGTTGTTTGGTTGGGTTTTGGTTGGGTGGGTTTTTTTTATTATTTCCTTACTTTTTTAACTCCAGTAATTTGTGAAGCAGCTGCATTGGTCATGAACTACTTGCATTTTATTACACCTACAATGATTTTTGAACAGAAAGAGTCTGCTCATGGGAACACTAATCCTTTCATTATAGAAATAATTAAGCTCTTTTATTTGCAAGATGAAAATCTTTAGGGAACATATGAAAACTAGCAAAGAGCAATTTTTTTCCTTTTTTTAAGAGAGAAAAATGATGATATAAACAGACCTGCTAGTGTCTGTTAAACTGTGGCATATGGAAAGGCACACAAACTCTTAGAGAAATCTTTCTTCCACTTGGCTCAGGAAAAAAAGGATAACCTATAGAACTTTCAGTATAAAACCACAATGGCACATTCTCATGAGATGTTTTCCAAGCCTTTTCAATAGTAATATGCTTCTGTTCTTTTATGGTAAATGTTAACCTAAATGTTGTTATTCTTACTTTTCTATAATTATCTTTAGACTGTTCTTGTTTGCAAAACATACTCTTCCTCAGTAAACAAAGCTACTTAGATTAGATTTTTACTTGCTTCCTGTAGGGTTTTTTGCAATGGTGCATTTTACATGTGGCAACTTCTGTTCCTAAGCCTCCCATATGATTTGGTGCTGTGCACTGCACTAGATTCACACTTACAGGATCTAGCACATCACCACTCGAATATTTTTGCTAACTTGCTGACATAAAAGTGTTGTCCAGTCAGCAGATTTTGCCTCAGAAGAGAGAGGAATATGGGCCTATTCCTTTGCTGGTTGTGTCTGATGAGGATGCCGTAGGGGAGAGGGAACGGCCGAGGTCAGTGGGTTGTGAGGAGGAGTATTTAGAGAACAAAACCCAGAAAACCAAAAGAAACCAGACTCCACTTTTAGCTCCTGCTCCCCAGACCAGTTGCTTTCTGCACGTCTGGTGTGAGGCAGGTGGTGGTGTGCTGGTTTGATGTCACACCTGATGGAGTCCTGCTTTCCTGGGGATGGCTCAGCACCTGCCTGCCCATGGGAAGAGCTGAATTAATTCCTTGGCTCTTGCTTCACCTCTTAAACTGCTTTATCTCACCCCACGAGTCTTCTCACATTTACCCCTCCGGTTCTCTCCCCCATCCCACTCTGGGGGAGTGAGTTGGTGCCTGTGTGGGGCTGAGCTGCTGCTGGGGTTGAACCACAACTGCAGGAAGGGAAGTGGAGGAAGAGCTGATCATTTACCATGGGATTATCTAAAAGGAGGCAAAAATTGAAACAAGTCCAGATAAGACGGACAGAGGAGAAGAGAAGATGTTGTGATTAACAACACCATGCCAAAGGGCTTTGGAAACATCCCTTGCTAAAGGTTTCTAAATAAATTCAGTTGTTTGGGGGTCTAGGTTAGCTTTTACGGTGGAGGATGGTTGTACTGGATCCTATATTCAGAAAAAAATGGAAATAAAACTTCACTAAGTTACAAGGTTTTCTGTTTCTCATCTATTGATGTCAATAAAACGAGATTTTATTGCAAATTTGAGAAAGTGGCAATAAAATGTCAGCTAAAATATGATGTTGATAGACATAAAAACAATGCACAATGAGGGAAAAAAAATCTTAATTTGCATCTACAGTGTTGGGCTCTGACCAAGCTGCATAGAAATATGTTGCTGGAATTATGATAGACAATTCTGCAAACACATCAGCTCAGAGGCAAACAGAAAGCAATTGAATTTTTAGAAAATGGAGAGAGAACAAAATTGAAAACATCATTGTTTTAGGACAGGAATCCATTCTATGCTTTTGAATCCTTTGTGCATTACAGGTTATTCATATAGAAAAAGTAAAACAGTAAAACAGTACAAGATATAGTAGCATAGAAAAGTAAAAATGTGGGGAAGTATTTCCTTACAGCTAAACTGAAGAAGTTCTTTTTCCAGTGGGCACAAAAGCCTCCAGGTTTTTATCAAGGCCTGTAAGTCATGAGTGGCATGGAGTCAGTGAACAAGAGTTACATTTCAGCATTGCTGGAACACAAGAACCAGAGTGCATCAAAAAAACCCCAACAACCGATGGCTTTGAAACAAGCAAAAAGAGGTAATTCTTCATTTGGCACATAGCTCTCAATAAAACACAAAGTTTAACAATGAAACTTGTTGCTTCCAGACTCAGGGAGTGTTAAGACAATGGGAGTTACAGCACTGATTAGAGGAACAAGTCAAAAAAATCTACCAGCACTGTGGAACAGAGCCCTTCCTTTGGTGAGGATGGTTAGAGGATGGTAGAGTATCACCACATTACTGATAAATCCATTTCTCCACATGCTTCCTACTGGCCTCCACTTGGCAGCTCAACAGACCCTTGTTCTCAGCTAGACCCTGGGTTAGAGAGCCCTAATTTCTGCTGTTTCTGTTTTTACAGAGGATGGAGAGAAAATTTGCATCCTTTTTTGGGGGATTTTTTCTAAAAGATAGAACGTGGTGTAATAAAATTCTTGTAATGAAATATTAATCTGCGTGTACTTCACTGGGAAAGTATTTTAAACTGTTAAACACTTAAAATTCAAACAGAAAAAAAATGCTTTATTAAACAAGAGCAACAACACTGGACACTTTATTGACAGTATTTTCTGACAGCATAGCTGCTACATCTTCTTGTCATGGTGAAAAACTAGAGAAGAGCAAAGGTTAATTAAAGTAATACAAGCTTTTTAAAAAGCTCCTCCTAATTTTGGGCTTACCTTTTCTCTGAATGAGATCAGTGGCAGAGTTCCAGATGGGAGGTTGCTGATCATGGCAGTGAACACTCAATTCTGCAATTGTTCTCTCAAGAGTTTGTTTGTGTTCTCATGTTCAGAACATTCAACATCTCATTTAACACATGCTTATTAAATATAATTATTTTCTGTCTATTTAAGTCAGACTTGTATTCAAATGTTGATTTGGTTGCTGGAAATCAAGTAAAACTCCAGCATCCAGCTGAGTTATCAACTGGGAGTAAATAGGATAAGATGCCACGAATACTGACCTAACAGCTTTTAATACCTACCCAGAAAAGATTCCCCAGTTCTGCTGTGTATAAGCTGCTGCATTCTGCTTTTGCACTTCCATTTACTATCCATTTGCAGGCTGGAAAAAGAAAAAAAAAGAATGAGAAAGAGCATTTCTGAAACCACATTTTGAGAATATCATTTAGACCGGTATTCAAACAGCTTTGTTACCTCATGGGTCAAATGAATCCTTTGATAACCTGGTGCAGAGAATCCAGTCAGCCTTAGGGGTACAGGAATCTTGATCCCTCACTCAGTGCACGGCCAACAAGGATAAATTGCTTTTAGGAAAAACCAAGGGCCTGGCAGAGATCTGTGGGGCACCACGTGCAAGAGAGCAGGGCCAGAAGGGCTCAGGCTGTGCAGTCTCAGCTCCTTTCTCAGGCAGGTGTGGGTTCATCTACACAACAGCAGCGCTCCTCTGGCTTTGGAGGATTCCCTCTCCTCACAAATGTTTTTGCATTTTGGGGATTCTTGATGAGTACCATCACATGGATGATGAGTGCCCTGATGAGCACAGGGATGATCTACAGAGAACCTGCAGCTTTATCTACAATGGATCTCTGACTTACAGAACACAACGATTTCTGATACTTGTCAGGCTGGGGAGAGGAGTTTTCTTCAGTAAACGATCAGCAGTCAGACAAGATCAGCACTTTTGCTGTGGAGCGACTTGCAGCAAGATTTTCTGTGCCTTAACTGGCTTCCAAGACACAGAGATGATTGTATCAGACCTAAAATGTACATGAGACTTTCAAAGCTTTTGCTGTGGAGCGACTTGCCTTAACTGACTTCCAAGACACAGAGATGATCGTATCAGACCTAAAATGTACATGAGACTTTCAAAGAGATCGCCAAAGAAGTGATGGCAACTACTGTTGATTCCCATCAAGAGCTAAACCCTGTCCTGACTGATATAAAGAGTACTTCCACAACCTGACACAACTGAAGAAGCAGCAATAAAAATCCTAGAATTCTTTCCTTTCCTTCAATATTCAATGATAGCCCGGCAGTTGTTGAGAAGAATACACTGAGGAAATGACTGAATTCTGATACAGAACATCATTATCTTACCAGCCAGAATATTTAAACAACTCATGGCAAACTAATGCAATTTCTATATTCAGTACTGTGATATGTTGATCTGTGAGAGCAGCTGCCAGGGATACCTGCAAGGGCCTGGAGCAAACGTGCCCAAATGTGGAGTTTCCAAAGTACCATAGGAAGAAACTGCAATGTTTAATTTAATTAAAATATATTCAAATAAACAGTAAATTGGAAAAAAACTGGAAAAAGATGGTCTAGTATAATCCCAAGACTCATTAGCTTTAGGCAAAATTCAGTATCAAGCAGTACCCAACAGGCAAGGGGTAAACTTAAATTGCTTGGAATTGCCTTTTTATTAGAGCAACTCGCTTCCCTTGGATACTCAGCCAAAAGACAGGGAAAGAACATCTCTTCTGAATCCTCATGGACAGTACATACTTTAAAACCCCATAGTTTTGCATTCTCCTGAAAAGAAAATATTTGTCTTGGTTTTTTTCGTTTTTTTTGGTGGGGTGCAGATTCCCAAAGAAAAGGTGAATTCATCCTTCCCTTCCCCACTTCTGAAGGATGGAGAAGTTCAGCTGTTCCGTTGCTAAGTGTCAGTACATGTTGTTCATCAGAAGTAATTGCAAGAATCTCTACATAGCCAAAACCAAAAAAGAAAAGTGTAAGCCTTAATAGAGTGTCCCTCTGAATATTTATCTTTCCATCCTTTCAGTCTCTGAAACTGCACTTGAGACACAGCAAACAGGTTTCCTGGATTCCATTGCAAAAATCTCTACATAACCAAAACCAAAAAAGAAAAGTGTAAGCCTCAATAGAGTGTCCCTCTGAATATTTATCTTTCCATCCTTTCAGTCTCTGAAACTGCACTTGAGACACAGCAAACAGGTTTCCTGGATTCC
>NW_008236209.1:1586334-1597201 GCF_000691975.1 Corvus brachyrhynchos
AGCTGGGAAGATTCTCCATGAAATTCAACATGATATAAAACCAGTTAGTGAGAGTGGCATTTTGGTACTCATTAACACAGACTACAAATGACTGCCAGGTACGAAAGAGGAGAGCAATTGATAAAGCTCAATTTATCCAGTGGCTATACAGGAGATACTGTAAATGTGTAAGAATTGGATTTGGGCTCCAGACTTTTTGGAGGCTCTGTAACAGATGGAATGCTCTGACCCTGTTATCTGCCTGAATTTAATAGACTAAGATCAGTATGATGCAGTTGGCTGTGCTGCAAAAGGATACCAGGGAGCTTTTTAAAAAACATCCCCAGGTATGCCACAGGTATATCAGCAGGTCTGAGTTGCCATATGTACTCACTAGTGAATATTTTACCATAATTTTTCCTGCATTTCAGGGAATACTGCATGCTGTGCCTCTTGCCAGAACTTTCCCTTAATTTCCAACATGTGTGGCATGAACACGTGTCTCCCATCCTTGCCACCCATGACATTCTCATCATACAGCCAACAAGAAGTTCCCTATATCTTTTCTTTACGTATTCCTGAAACGACAATCTCTCAATGAGAGCATCCTAATCTCCAATGAGATGTTACTGAGTTCATTCTTAATACCTGACCCAAGTCAGTTTGGATCATCTGATATCAAGGATGCTACTGGATTTGAGAAGAATTTTATGCCAAGAATATAGCAGAAAACAATAGAATAAAATCACTGCAATTGAATCCAAATGTTGAGATAAAATGAGATGTATTAGGAGAAATGAAAGTATTAGGAGAGTCTGCACTATTGTGACTTTCTATATGAGAGTCATTACATGTGCACATGAATTTCTCCTGATTCTTAAACAAAACCTGAGCTCTAAAGACGTTATAGGTATCTGTAGTTCTTAATCACATGCTGGTGTTTTCCTCATGAGCAGCATGAAGAGTAATCCCAACTATTGTCCAACAGCCTCTATCCTACTCCAGGAAGTTTTTATTCCATCCCTTGCTCAGAAATGTCAGATTAGCATGCATATCCTAACATTTGGACGAGCAGCAGAATTTATCTTTTAACTTTGTGCCCTGAAAACTCCCAAGATAATATTTTTAAATTATTGCAAGTCTGAGCAGCTATTTCAGAAAACAGAGAAGACAGTATTTCCACACCACTTTGTGAGAGAAAGGTATTAAAGCCCTTTTAATCTTGCCATAAAAAGGTCTAAAGTAATATCAGTGTCACAATTTTAAGGATTATAAATTGCTATCATGGGTTTGCCTGAAAATTCTGGAATTGCTTCTTTTAGCTAAATAACTGTGATGGAATTACAATAGAAGTTCAGCCCAGCTATTGAGTCTTTAAATGGCTGAGAACTATTCTGAAAAAAAAGCATCTGCAGCTGCCTTGCCTGCTCAATAATCTGTGAATTTATTATTTTGGACTAAGAAATATTGCAGACTACTTGGACAAATTAATCATTTGATAATTAAAGGAAAGACAAATATGCTCTCTAACATACATAAAAGTGATTTAAGAAGAAAAATAGCAAATGAAAGCACAGATTTTATTTTTCCATCTTAAAATCAGAAATTAAAATATTTTTCTGGAAAAATTCTGCATTTTTGATGGATAATAATGTTTTTTCAACGTAATTATGGCAAATGCTCTTAAATAGCAGTTAAAAAATAAAAATCAGATTGAAAATGTGATTTCAGTTTTGTTTAAGGAGAATTGATCAGCTTTTCAGTTCCTGAGAGTGAAAAAACCATTGGTTTGTGATTCCAATCTCCTTTGCTTTTTGCTTCTCGGAACGACAGACTTTAGGAATATCCTTTAAATGTATTGAGCTGCCTTTTTATCAAAGTATGTGGAAAGTCACTATGTTTGTTCTCTGATATAATTCAAAATAGGAGGCTAAATTTTCAAAAATGATAGGTTTGAGTCTTATTTTCTTTTTCCCCTCAAGCTTATTTTAATCAGTTTTAATCTATTTGATTGATAGAACGACTTATGGTTTTAAGAAGGAATTCAGCCTCTTAGTGTTTTTTAATAAGAAAATTTATCATCTGTAGAAACAGAAAGTATTTTAATTCTTATCAAGAAAATGAACTGGAGTGGAAAAAAGAGCCAGGTAACTAAAGGCCTGAGGGTCAATAAAATTAGTGTTTTTGAAACACCCACAAAATCAGAAAAGGTTACTGCTGTGCTTATGGATTCAATTAAAATGACATATTTAAACAAATAGCAAGATGTAATGTAGGAATAGCAGCATTCCAGAGAACCAGAGGATACAAAGACCAGGAATAACTCTTATTTATTCTGAAAATCTTTGGCAGTGAGAAAGGGCCACTATTCTGCTTTAACCTGTGGACTTGAAGATTGCTTCATTTTGTGTGAAGGGATAAAGTTAGGGAGCTGAGGATGCAGAAATGTAACCTTCACAAAATTTTATTTTGATAAACACCTCAGTTTATCTTTCTATGGCAGACTGATAAGAAAAATTAACATAGTTCAGCAGAGTGCAGGTCAATGAATGTGTTCGTGCAATGAAAAAATGAAACAGAGTTTGCTCACAAAGTCTCTGCTTTCCCAAGGCAAGTGGGAAGAAGAATAAAAATAATAATAAATTCTCTAGTCTGAGAATTTCATTAGAAAAAAGTTACATTTCTCTGAAAAGTACATAGGTAAAGAAAAAGCATAAAAACTTCTATATTAATAGCAAATGAACAGGAGGGCATCATGGCCAGAGGAATATGCAACAGTAACTTGGATTTAAGATGAAGAGTTTCCAGAAGGAAGTTAATAATTGTATTAATATTGGAACAGTAAATTCAATTTCGGGGATTCTGAAGTAGCAATGAATTTATGTTACATTGAATATTAATAAAAGCAAGAGACAAGAAAGAGGACAAATATAACTACAAAAGACAATACTGAGGACATTTTGGCTCCATAGTTGAAATTGGCAGACGTTAGGTCACAGAGAAAGAGTCCATCCAGTGACAACATATCTAGAGAAATATGGGAATTCAGGTGATTTTCCAGACAAAACCCCTGCATTAGTCCCAGCAGAGAGAGAGAGAGTTTCATTTTAGTTCCCAGCTTGCAGCAGTAAAATGTTCAATAGCAAGGCAAGTCTGCTGTGTCATGTTTATAAAACACACCAGCTTCTGTCATGCAGCCAAACCCAACCGGGCTCCACATTCTCCGAAGACATTAAATCTCTGAATTCCATAGCATAAGTTTAGTTTCTTTCCTGGTTTCTCTGTCCTCTCACACACAAAGGAGGAAGATCAAATACTACATTTATTTCAATCAGGACTGGAGTATCTTTAGAGATACATGTATAATTTACAGGAATTTAAATAGTTCTGAGGGAAGACGTGCCATGTTGCCTAATTAAAAATAGTGGCCAAGTTCTGCTGGACGGTGAAATTCCGCAGGAATTCCTTTGTACTTCAGGAATCTTACCTAGATTTTCTTGTCTAGAGGATGAGATTTTGACCAGACCTTGCAAAGCAGTTGTAAAAAACCCTAGTATGTATCTCTTCAAGTTTTGTACCACTGAGAAACCCAAACAAACAAAAATCCACAAACATTCCCTCTCCAAAAGAGAAAGAAACAAACAAAACAACAAAAGCAACTACAACCAAACCAAAACAAACCCTCTGGAGTATTTAGTACTTGCAACTGTGTTTATGTTGGGGAATTTCTGAAGATGATACAGACAGAAGATTAAAAAAATGCAATTAATGACATGAAGGTGCACTAACATTTCAGCTGACATTTTCATACATGATTTATACTTTGCCTACTACTCAGATGATGAAACAGTCAAACTATCTTAGCCTGAAGCACAAAAAAAGTGAAAATACTGTATGTCCTCTGGCTTAGAGCTTTCCCTGGGGTGACTTTGAAAGTGTTTTCTATACTTGAAGCAAAAAGTAAAAAGTGGAAAAAAAGTAGCTTATATAAAGACAGGTTTAAAAGAAAACAAACCGGCAGCATTTTAATTTTTGTAAATGTTGGGTAAACTTATTGAAGGAACTGCATTTGAAATAAAGGCCCCTGAACTCAGAATCAAGGTGAGCAGCAGCTTTATCTCTAAACTCGAACAAAAGTCTGTTATGGTAGGATTGTTTAAATGCCATGGTTTTGATCTTGTTTGACTACTTTTCAGACTTTAGGGTATTGATTTGAAAATAGAAGAAAAGCTAGCTTATATTTGGTAGGGAAATGTATTGATCAAAGTCTGAGACCAACAAACTTCAGCCTGACCTGCTGAAATTACCAAAAAGAGAAAGGACTTGAAAAAGAAAAAAGGATGCAGAGAGAAAGGTGGAAAAAAGTTTTCTGAGAATAAAGTTTTCTAAACTTCCACAGTGCAAAGCAGCAGCCAGGTGAGGTCAGTTCCTGGGGATAGAGGATACAAAGAGCTCTGATCCTCCCAAGGGAGCACTCGGGCTCTGTTGGCTGGGTCAGAGCAGCCAACGTCAGGAGGGGACAAAGGCACTGCCCCCCTCAGAGAGCCTGCAGTGAAGAGCCCTGCGAGTTCCAGGTAGGAAGAACAACTCTTTTGACATGGGGGTGCTTCTACCAACACTCACCCAACCCAAACGCAAATTTGTTAAATCAAGGGAGTGGGAAATATCCACCTTTATTGCTGCAAGGAAGTCTGTGAAGAGCTCTTCTGCACATCCAATGGCTATCAAAGTTCCATGGAAATCTGAGTGAACCAGAAACTTTTCCCAGTTAAGATCAAAGCTGAAACCAGCAGAAATAAAGGAGGGGGAAAAAGAAAAGAAGAAAAAAACTGAGAAACAAACCCTGGAGCAATGAACAACATACCAATAGAACTGCTGAAAGCATCAAGTAAAAATCAGTCTGGTTTTTGCACAAAATCACCAAGAGTCTGGGTCCATTCAGAAAAGCATTAATAGAATGCAATTTTTGGTGTAAAGATGTTACAGTCTTTTGCTATGAAAGGCTTCTATGACATCTAAAAATGCAGAGGGAGGAATTCTGCAATTCTGTCAAAAATATGCATTGAAGTTTGTGTCTTATGAGCAAACAAGGAAGAGGTCTTTGTTACCAGACGAGTTTTTTAGATTCATTTTTATGTGGTGTAACTTTAATTAAAACAAGGGGTTTCTTAATGAATTTAAAGATTGACTATGCAGCAGCGAGATTGTTTTGGACTTTTATCAAATGCAGATTTAGCTGCTTCCTCATCTCTTTGGGGATTTGGAAATTTTAAACCAGTCTGAAATTTCTTTAGAAGTCTTTAAGTGTATTTTGGTAACATTATTAATAGAGTGTCTTTAATTACTGGGTGCTTTCAGTGTAATTATGGAAATGTTCCTGGTACACAGTATTAATTTCTTCCAGTACTTGGAGGTTTGTGCACTGCTGTGTCACACATTCTGATGCTGTCCACAAACACAGCCAGAAGGGGACTACAGACCTGGTTTAGAGGGAGAAAGAAGCTCAGTGATGAGTTTAACTGCAGTGCTTTCTCCATCTCAAACAAAAATATCCTGTCCAGGAAATTGCTGTGTTTATTTGGGCAGTGGTCTCCATTAAACTTTCCCAGCCTTCCCAGGATCTGTTGTTGGAAGATGTGACAAAGCTTCATCTATGTTTAATGATAAGCAGAATTTAGCAATAGCAGAATACTGTCCAAGCTCCTGTAGGACTTGGGAAATGCATTTTTATCAATTATGTATTTGATACAAATATAAATATGTGAGTTTAGTGTAACCTTTCCCTCGAACTCTTATCTAAAGCTTTATTATTTCCTATCCCCAGAGGCAAAATAACTTACCTGTGACACTTGGCACATTTCTGGAAAAGCCACCATCAAATCACCTAAAGCAGTTGTTTATTTACATCCTGGGTTTCAGCCCGGGAAGAATTGTCAAGCCTGTGATTGTTTATTCTGTTTTAGGAAGAGAAGATTGAGTGGAGATGCACACGAGTCTTAATGAATAACTCAAATAAAACCTCTGTTGTAACAATCAGGGAAGTTTTTACCCTTTCCATGCACAAAAGAGAAAAAAGTGTGGGTTAGGTGTGGGTTTGTTTGTTTGTTTTTGTTTGAGGTTTTTTTCATTTTGGCTTAGAAAGAAAATAGAGGGAAGTATGCACATTCCTATCAAAGGAAGCCATATGTAAGTCTCTATTACGACCATCACAAAGGGACTCTTGACCCTAAGTTCTAGAGAAATTAGGAAAGAGAATTTAAAAAAAAGCAAAGATACTTACTCGTTATTTCTCTGCCTTTCTATAAATAGGTATGTCACCAATGAAGATTTTCAAATTCACAGTAGGCAACTGGGTAGAAGATAATGATCACTGGAATATCAGCTGCTCACTTGGATTGTGGAGATTCTGTTATTTCAAATCAGCTGAGGAATTTTGCACATGCACTCATAATAATTTACATCTGAGCAAACATGCGAGACGTTACCTCCCAAGTCCTGGACTCAATGCAAGGCAACGACAAAAGGATTTCATGCAGTGTTTTAAGGGAGGAGCTGACTTCTCTGATAGTTGTGTAACTACAGCATCACTCTCAGATTATCTAAGGTCTGAGCAAATACGACAAAAGAAGTTCTGCAATCATTTCTCTCCAGCACTATTTACCCAATTTTAAGGCTCAGTTTTCATCATTTGGCTGAGCAGCTTTAATGGAACAGTCACATCCTTGGAAATGACTGCATTATCCTCTCTCCATAAGTCACCACCTATCAAACAAGCTACATTAATAAATTATATAGATCCTGAATAACAATTTCAAATGAAAATCCAGTGATTTGAGCCATCTCCATGGTGACTTAAACAAAGCATTTTACTGTGCAACCATGGGCAAGGTGCTCCATGACAGTTCTGTGGATAGTCATTCATTAGTGACTGCTTGCCTTTGCTGATGTGCCTGCTGGGATGAAAACCTGTTGGGATAGTAACACAGGGCTGGCGATTTTTTTTTTTTTTTTAAATATAAAGGCTGCAAACACTCCAAAATTCATAGCTACAGAAATCATACCAAAAGGAATGCCTGGGAGAGGGGCCTGATTGTCCCATTTCCCCTGTGTATTGACATATTGTGAAATTTTGAACTCTGATTTGTAAAGCTGGGGTTCTTTTGGGTTTCTTTTTCATATGTAGAGGTAAAGCAGAACAGACTCTCCTGTGGCCTGAAGACAATCTGATATTTTACAAAACCACATTTAGCCCAATCCCCCAATCAATTGTTATGATCTATAAAAACAAGAATACCTCCTTACCTTTGGAAGAGTTTAATTAGGAGGAAATGTTACATTTTAAAAAGATAATATATAATTTAAAACTTCAACAAAGGTGGACAAAGAAGAAGGAGAGAGCAGGCTTTGTAGATCCTTAAAATACTCTATTCATCTAAAATTAAGAATCAGACTGTGTAGTAATAAGAGTTAGAAAAGCTCAAATGATATCACTGACTAGTTTTGTTCTCATTCTCTCAATGAAAAATTGTTCCACTGGCTGTCTACAGCTTCTTGTTCTCTGAATTATATTTTTAATTAAGACCTGCACTGTCATGCCTAAGAAATTCGTTTGTCAAGGATTCTTTTCTTGCCATTTCTAAGCATGTTGACAAAAATTATTAATACATAAAAGGTTTATAAATTTTGTGATTTGGGAAAGTATTTAGACAAAAAAAAAACATGAACAGAGTGTTGTTTTCCCTTTAACAAACACTCCAAAAGTTCAGATTCTAGACTTTGAAAAGATTCTGCAGAATTCTGTCTTTTGGGCTGCCAACAGGTGACAGAGGCGTATTCACAGTGAGGACAAAAACCAGGCATTATGTTGATTTCTCAGCTTTCCTGTGTAACAGACCTTGTATATGATTGTGGGAATGTCTCAGCAACAATTCTCTTGGTTTTTGAGGTAATTTGCTAGTGGAATAAATATGCAAGCAGAATTCCTTCACACTGTTTTGAACAAAGACCCTGAAGGTGTTTGTTTTTGGTGCGGATTGACTGAATGTAACCCAGAAAACATAAATGAAACAGAGAAATTAGGGTTAAGCCTGGTGTTTAAAGTGACATACAGGCTGTGCAGCCTGGAAAGGAGCAAGTCTCCTTATCTCACTTGTGATCTAAGAATGATAACAGATCATCTGGAAAAGAGCCTGTATCTGTGTTTATTGCAACACAGCCAGTCTGAAACCATGCAAGTTAAGTTCCTCCTGGTTCCTTATGGATGCAAAGTTGAAGGCAAACTTACCCAAAAAATTTTGATTTTATAAGTGTGAAAAAGATTGGATGTTTTATTGCCAATTCTGATTTTTTGGGCATTTGTAGTTTTGTTTCTCTGCCTCCACGCTTCTATTTATTTCCTTTTATTCACACCCTGCCTTCCACATTCCTTTTTTTTTCTGAAGTTTGCTGGGTTTTGCCCCAGCCCTTCCTTCACAGGTATCATAAGAGTTTAAGTGGAGGGCAGAGCTGTACCAGTCCTTAGTGCCTCCATTGGCAGCAACGTTCCCAGAGGGAACAGAAAACAGCAAAAAGTGTTTCTTTGGGCTGAGCCAATCATTGCCAGAAGTATCTTGGCCTAAAGATCCACCACAATTTACCCACATTCTAATTCTAACTATTAATAATGAATGGCATTAATTATTCCAGCAAGGTCATTCTCACAGAAGCCTTTCCCAGCTCACACCAAACCTGGCACTGGGATGCCCAGGCAGCACCATTGGCACCAACTGCTGCAACATCCCCTGGATTTGGAAAGCTGCTCCCTGCTCATGCACCAAGAAAAGACTTTCAACCCCCACAAAACAAGACAATGAAGTAAACAACCCAAACCAATCACCACCACTCTCCAGGGATCTGATCAAGAGCAAAGCAAAGCTTTAAACTCTAAATATTTTCTTTCTGAAGGATTACTTTCGGAATTTGGGTTCTCAAAAGAGCCAGAATCACTGCTATTCCAGAAGCCTCAAACACAAATATTTAGTGAGGCAGAGGGGAAACACTGTGAGATCTATATAAACAATGATAATAGTAATAATAGAAATTCTGTATCTATTTATTTATCTCTGTATGAATAATGCTAGGGGGAGAAGGCAGGGAACTGAAGGGGAAAAATGGAGGAGGAGAGAGCACCTGCACAGGTAAATAAATAATGGACCGTGCAAAATCAGATATATCAAACAGCATAAATTTCCTTTTCCCCTCCTCATTCAGCATTTTATTTACTCTTTTATTTTAATTTTATTTGCTAGTTTGCACCTTCAGCAGCATACAGCACATCCAAAACAGAGGAATGCTGCTTTGGCCAATACTGGACACCACAAGGACGATTAAACTGCCAGGTCCAAAACCACACCAGCTTCATTTGAGCCACAATTTACTCTACCTGACATTCTTATGTTGATCTACTGTTGATGCAATCCATAAATGCAATCCTCAATTTCATTTTCTGGGGCTCTGTCTGTTCAGCTCAGTTCATAAACAGCTCTCATGTTCAAATCACACTATTTATGTAAGTTTTGGGGCTGAGAAGGGAGACGCTTTCATTTTTCAGGAAATGCCATTACAGTTTTCTGGGCTATAAATAAAAGGTGAAAGATAATAACCTGAGTTGCAAATTCCTTCTTGATATATCCCTCAAGACAGTTTGTTTTACTTTGTCACCAAGTTAAATGAGTTCAAAACCTTCACCTAGTAGTTCAAAAACCAGAATTATAGAAATGGATTTAGAATTCCAATTCAGTAACTAAACATATGCAGACAGAAACCTAAAAGAGTTTAGCTAAAATCTTCTTTTTTCTCCACAGTTTTTCTTCTTTCTAACCTTCCTACAGTGTTAGTTATTCAGCAGTTAATATTGATCTGAAAAATTCCCCAAAGCTGCAACAAATATTAATTGATTACTTAAAAGCAGATTCAGGTACTGGGAAGAAAGGTGTTATAGAAGACAAAAGTACCTGAGAAATCCAACTTTTTTATGGTTCCATCAAAGCATTCAGGAAATCCAGAAGTCTGAGACTTTCTTTAATTAACTTCAGTGAACTCTGCAGAATTACAGAAGTGGAGATTTTCATCCCCTGTTACTTATTTGATACTTTGTTCATTTTGTCCCCAAGATTTCCATTTCATTTACAGAATGAGCTGAAAGACACACAGTAAATGATGTAGGGTGTTGTGGGGAAAAAGCAGCACATGGGTATAGCTCTGGGAAACCAGAGTCTGTGAGACTTCTTTAAGCAGCCTTCCCCACAGGAAATCAGTAGCTCTGTGGTGATGGGTTTTTCCCCCAGGGCCTGGACTTGGTTTCTGTGAAAATTCAGAGCATTGATTTAAACACATAAAATTCAAGTTTTCTGAAATTAGCAAAAGCTTTTGTTCTCAGTGTCTTTGGTTTTGACTTTCTTATCTGTGAAGTGGAAATAGGAGACTTCTGTCTCCAAGGAGCAGTATGAGAAGGTATAAATCAAAGGAATGCTGAGAAACACCTCTGCATTGTATTGATGAGAGCTACGTCACAGACAATGGAGTGATGAACAGTTCCTTCCCCACACCAAAGCCCTCTGGGATCCAGTAAGCCAGGCAGACAAACAGCAATTAACAGTGAGAATTAAATGAAATATTGAACCTCTGCTCATTGGGTGAATTACATTATCTTGGTGTCCAAGACAAAGCACAGGTTTTGTGTTAAAGATTGCCTCTGTGTGTGTAATTGCACAGAATCCACTCACACAAGGAAGCCCAAACAAGATTGTTCTGGAAACATTAATTTTGCTGTGTGATAGCTTTTAAGTATATGCCTTTTCCACCTTTAATTGTATATTGCCTTTTTTTTTTTCTTTTTTTTTTTTTTTTT
>NW_008236209.1:1597255-1605767 GCF_000691975.1 Corvus brachyrhynchos
TTCGCCTTCCCCCCTTTAATTTTTTTTTCTCTTTTTTTTTTTTTTTTTTTTTTTTTTTTTTTATTCCCCCAGGCATATTTAATCCAAAATTACAATTACCTTCAATAATCATGCATAATTTTTTGTCTGGAATTAAGCAGTACCCAGTTGCTGTTCAACAACTGAGATCATCTCACATTTGTTTCATCCGTATTCTCCCTCAGAATAAAATCAGCAGTAAACAATTCCAGCTTAATTACCCAAAATATGTTTGCACTGCAAATAGTTTCCTCTGCACTCCCATTTTTGCTCTGCTGACGCCGGCCCTGAGCAGGGAGCAGCAGAAACCACTGATCAGTGTGGGGATGGTTCCAAACAGGAGACAGTGTGCAGTGGGAGATGCTGCCCTCACCAACAATTTCTGCTGCCCCAGAACAGGCAGCCTGGGATAAAGGTGGGAATCTCCTTGGAAGGATGCACTCCGGGATCCTGCTGCCAGAGCAGGAATCTCTGCTCTGAGCGGGGATGTTCTCGAGAGCATCTCACACACGATTCTGAGCAGACAACTTGAGCCCACCATGGTTAACACCACTTAAATCCTCACCATGCCTCAGGTGTCCAGAGTTTATCTGGGAAACTCAGCTCACCTGTCACCTCGCTCGTACAGAGTGCAATTTATTTTCCACAAAATTAAAGGGAGAGAAACTGTGCCATTATGTTTGGAGTCCCTTAATGCCAGAGCTACCTGAGTCTGCTCCAGCTGTTCTGAGCCACTGAGCAGCTTTTATCAGCAGTACCTGGTGTGGCTTCCTGTGGCTCTGCTTCGCTGTGCGTGACTCTGCACAAACCCAGTGCACATCAGTCACAGTGCCCGTAGCCCCCAGCCTGCCTGCATCCTGTGCTAAGGAGGGGATTTACAGGGATAACACAGGAAAGACACTGAGCCAGCTGAGCACTTGGGGATTTTTCAGTGTTGGAGAGCTTGGGGTAGTTTTGTGTGCCTGTTTGTCTGCCTCAACATTTCAGCTCAAGTGTTTACTCTTAGATTAAATAAAATATAATTTTATTTTCTCTGACAAGCAGGAAGATTTTAATCATGACATTATATAATATTATGAAAGCATGGGAGGAATCTTTTTAAATTAATGCCCTAAAGTGCAGTTCGTTCTTCAGCACATCTCAGGGAAGGCTTGTCATTTAGAAAGCATGGGAGGAATCTTTTTTAATTAATGCCCTAAAGTGCAGTTCATTCTTCTTCAGCACATCTCAGGGAAGGCTTGTCATTTTAGCATGGAACTTGTGAGGAACAAAACCTTGCTTGTGTTAGCCCAGCTAATCCATGCAGCACCTGATAACATTTTTTCCTCTAGCCTATACAAGTTATAAACTACCCACATTAAGTGAAGCTGTATTTCCCAATGAAATAATAAACAGAAAGAGTTGGCTTGATTCAGAGGTTTTCATACAAACCCAAAGAGAGCAAAGCTCCTGGCACTGCTAGTGTTAAACTGCAGCCCAGGATGGAGGCTGGGATGGCACAGGAGACGTGTGGAAGTGGACAGCTCCATACCCAGGCCACTGGAAAAGTGTCATCCAGGAGTTGATGAGGAACAGCTGCTCTAAATGTGGGACAATTTCAGTGTAGCAGCAAAGTCAGATATTGGTCCTGCTTAGTCAGCATGGCAATTAAAATATTCACCAATAAAACAACAGGAGTATAAATAAAACAGATTATAAAGCTGGAAGGCAATTTCACATTAAGGAAAAAATCCAAGTAGAGTCCTTTGGAGGGGTGATATTTAAGTTACAGGAAACAGATGTATTCCTAAAGGGGTTTGGTTTTGTTTTTTAATTATAAAACTATAATGGCATATTTCAGAAACTTCAAGTAATTATTGAGATTTCACATCTTTAACACTTGCTGGATTTTTATTATTTGAAATTATGTGCAGATTTTGATCCACAGTAATTCTTATACCAACTCACCAACTAATCTGTTCTTGACCAAAGCCAGCTGTTCCCATTTTGAATTATTCTGGACACAACTCTCTCTGCTCCACAATAGAATTCAGTGTTTTCTGCTCTGATGTATTTTGTTCTTCAGTTGACATTAGGGCTTGGGGTATGGCCATAGCCAAGGAGTATAATAATGAGAGAGACCAGAGCTTAGCTACAAACCTGAGAAACCTGAAGACAGTTCTGTAATCCCACAAAATGCTTTATTTTCCCTTGACTGCCCTCATATGCTACAACAAGAGATACTGAGTCAAGAGATCCTGCTCCCTCCCTCTGGAACAGCAACTACTTACCATGAATAAATCTGTTGCCAAAGTCTCCTCTCACCAACAATTACTTGCCACGCTTTTATTGACACCTCCTCCTCATCCTGAAAGTGCCATAGAGTGAGACAAAGCCCTCACAGCTTTGGAAAAGATAGCAGGGGCCAAATTAGATACACACAGTGCCAGAGGTAAGGGTTGAATCCATCCATGGCTAATTTGTGGACTTTCTGTGAAAGGGAGGGGCCAGGGCCTGAGAGCAGCAGGTGAGCTCTTGGACACGGGGAAGGGTAAAGGTGGGACTAGCAGTGGCTACAGTAGTGATCCTCAGTTGTAATGTGGAAGGAGGAAAGAAGATTAAGTTCTTCAGAACCAAACTGATGGATCTTAGATCTGTAAAATGAAGACATTAATATATAAAATTTGAAGATGGTTTGCTGTCACGAATTGAAGTAGTGTGGCTTGATGGTGTAAATTAGTTAAAATCCGTGTCCTGAAAACGTCAGATTATGTACACTATACACCCAGCAAATCTTGTCACTGCCTGCTTTTCCTCCATCTGATGCAAAGCCTTAAAAATATGGATATGCTGAAATCCACAGACATATCTTAAAACCTACACAGAACTTCCTACCAAGCAAGGGTCGTAAAGTCTGGAGGGAAAAACCTTGGCAGGTTTTCTTAATCTGTTTTGATGTTTCTGTATCAACCAAATTAATTCACAAAGAAGGAGCTAACACAGGACATGTAAGCAACCTGCACTCTAAACATCTCCCCCAGAAAGAGACACCTCAAAACTGCTTTGGAAGTAGCAGTTTTAAGACACTTTATTTGGTTGTTTTTTCCAAATTGTGTAAGAACACGGGGCAATAAACAATCTCTAGTGAATACTATTTGGAGATACATTAAATATAAGGAATAAGCTGCTTAAGAATTATTTTTTGTCTCCCAGCTGAGTTGAAATGTAGTGATTGTTTCTTACTTCTGTTTTCTTGTGAAGAGCAGCAAAGGAAAGACAAGCAATTAATACTCTGAGCAGCAGAAGTAACAAAAGCCGGCCTTTTGTGAGTTTATGCATCACTCCTGATTTATTCTGGCCCCTCACATCTACAACCCATCCCTTTATAATTCCTCAATCTCCAGCTGCCTCATTCCCTCTCTCTTCTTTTTCCTAGACTCCCAGCCCATTCCACGTGTATGAACAATTTCTTTTTAGCCTGCTGAGTGGCATCTGCTCTGGTTTAGTTTGCAGCTTCACACACATTGACTGTTTAGCTGGCTGCTGCTTCGTGATTCAGGAGAGGCATCACCTCCAAATTAATGGCAAGGAAAATAAACAGCTTTAGAGTCAGCTCATGGCCGAGCCTGTCGTTCAGACCTCCACAGGACCCCATGCCTCAGATCTATATCTTGTCAAATGTGGCTGGAATTGGCCAACAAACATCAAAGTCAATGGATTAAAAGGATGAGGAACAAATAATAGTGATCAGGAAGCCAAGGAAAAGGTTGTATAATATGTAGAAAAAGCAAGAAAAAATACTGGCTCTTTTTTAGACAGCACACACACAGTCAGTGTCTGATTCACAAGTAACATAAATCCACTCAGACACAGTTTAAAAGAGAATGAAAAGAAAAAACACTTCTTGGTATTTGTTTTCCTGTATTCATTTTTTTCATAGTTCTCCACACTTCCAAATTGCTAAATGGAAAGCAAACCCCCTCCCCCTTCCATCTCAAGGTTTCTTTCAGACAGGTATTTGAATTTAACCTCAATTCCTTCCTGTGTGATACTCACTTGAGTCACACAAGTAGGACTCAAGTACATGCTGAAAGGTACATTTCTAAGTAAAATGTGTCATTCTCCACGTTAGGATGACATTTTCAGTGGTTCCCTGGGTTGATACTTTGGTCAGAGAGTAGAAACCTTGAAGCCCAATAAAATAAAATATCAGCCCTGAAATAAAAGTAATGAGGTATTTGAAATCTGCAGAGCATTTTCCATTGACTTCTGGGTAGCTCAATGTTTACAAATTCGCATTGAGATGTGTTTTCACAGAGAATTATAGAGATAATACATTTTTCTTCATGCTTATATTCTTGATAAGAGTTTTTAACTGAAGTTACAATCAAATGCAATAGACTGTCTACCTTATAGACACCATTTATTTTACACATTTTCAGAACTAGGAATTCTTTCTGAATACCAGATGCAAAATCAGTAAAAATGCCTCTTTAATGATTGCCAATTGAGATGTGTTCAAAGTGGTTTCCATCTCTCATCTGCAGCCTGGCTGCTCGTTCTGTTTGATACTAGCACTGTATTACTAAAATTTCCAGCAGTTTGCTATTTAGTGAAATTCTGGCAGCATTTTATTGCTCCTGAACTCTATCAGAATTAACACCCACTTGTGCTATTAAACTTCCAAGATAGAAACATTATCTTGCCCTAAAGTCAGTGAGAATTAAATAATACACAAACAAACAACCTGTCATTTGAATACTGGAATAACATTTGAATATTTTCTTGCTGGTAAGCAGAGCTAAAAGGACTGTGTTTGGCTTAAAAGCATTTTGGTACATTCAGGGGACACTGGGGATGACAAGGACTAATTTTCCTGCTAGTGCTGTCTCACTGACTGAGGGCAGGACAGAAAGGTGGAAATTTTCCCAGAGCAGCTGTGGGAAAGCTCAAGTGCCCAAGGCCAGGCTGGACGGGGCTGGAGCACTCTGGGATAGTGGGAGGTGTCCCTGCCATGGCAGGGAGGTTGGAACGAGATGGTTTTAAGGTCCCTTCCAGCCCAAAACATTCCAGGAGTCCATGAAATTTACTCTTTCCAGCCCTGTGAGGCAAATCCCTCTCAGCCCACCCGGACATTCCCACCAGGGACCATCAGTGCACAGCTGAAGGGTGGGGCCAGCCAGGGGCAGGAATCTCCCAGCCTCGGATTTCTCTCTCCTGCTTTGGTTTCCCACGCCCACCTCAGCTGCCCAGAGATATCACAACAGAAGCAATCACATATGTGTTCTTCAAAAACTGGTTTTGAAAGAGGCTCATTGCAGATAAACCAAATCGGTACCAAGGCCTCCTGTCCCTTACATCTGTTATCTGTTACGGCAGGAAAGACTCCTCTAAAGATTAACAAACCTTTCAAACAATAACGTTCCAAAATACTTATATGAGCAGCTCTATCACACATTTTACAAATGGGAAGACTGTAAGACATCATTTGACAAGATTGTATAAATGTATGCAATTGCTGTAGAACATTTACCCTAAAGTGCCTCTTCTAAGGATGTGCAGCAAGTGAGCACTAAGAATAAAAAGAAGCAGAAAATCCGTCAGTCCAAAATAACCACATCAAAGTAAAATTTTATATTAGTCCCCCCCAGATGGCAATTTCTGGAAAAAAAATACTTTGGAAGCATCAAACTGAAATAACATTTTGGTCCAAAAAGTTACTGGAAGGAAAAGGGGGGAAAAAAAGTGGTTTAGAACTACTCAAGCATCCAAATTATCTGGGGTTTATACCTATGAGAAAACCTAAAAAGGTTCTCTTCATTTCCTTCACTTGGTAGTGTCCTCCCAAACAGGTAGTAATCGACATTTTAAAATTGTATAACCTGAATTCCAAAACCTGTGGTGGGAAGGCATGTACAGAATATTACCATGGAATTCAACTGGGACCTGTGCTCTGTGAACAAACATTCAGCAAATCATTTCCAAATTATTTCCATCTCCCGTGGAAGGCTATTTCCTAAACCATCATTCCTCATTTCACTACATTTAAGTGACAATGCCACAGTTGTCCTTTTCTGAAACAAAAATTACTCCCTTCAAAGGAAGGGAAGAGGAAAAACAGCAAAGGATTTCCTGTACTTGAAATGTTTAATGCATGTGCTACAAACCATTCCCTGTATATCAACACTCCAGCATTAATAGTGGAAACTGTTTCTTAATCTGACCTTGAAAATACTCCATTTCTTCAAAGTTAATAATCAACTGAGGATATTTCTGGAGTTTCTGTAACTTGTGAAAGTTTTTATACTCACCACTTTAGGTAAAATTTTAAAAAATAAAGACACAGTAACAGAAAAAAACACCTGAAAGCACCTCTCAGTGCTTTGCTAATAACTGCTCTACAGTAAATTAACTGACTTTTTTTCCTATGTATTTAACAGCTTCTAACTCAATCTGTATCAGTTTTCTCTGTTCTCTAAAGGCAGATTGCTGGGTGGTGTAAAAGAGAGTTAATTAGCTACAAATACCAAACAGCACCCAAATAAAAAGGATCGTTATTAACGTACAGTGAACAGCTGGGCCATTTGAGAAATTGGTTTTGTTTCTAACAGTGCTCCTAGCCAACCACTTCCTAGACTGGAGAAGGCTTTTCTTTTCACACAAGTGTCTCTGTGAAGACTAAACCTGTTCTACACATGGAAGGCCAAAGAGGAAATGAGCTGTATTTTTGTAAGGATGGATAAATTTTGTATTGGATTGAATTAATAATATTTTATTCACTAACAACAATACTAGTAACACAGATGAAAGAATTAATGTAGGAAGTCATCACTAGATTGTGACGGGGCTAAAAATGTTGCTGGATGATTTTGTATTTATTATTATCACAAAAAAATATGACTTATTTACCTCATTAGCTGAATTTAGAGCTATTGAAAAATCAATGCCTGCAGAGAGTTAAACTCTCATACTTCCTGTTGGGGTGTTGTAATCTTGAATTAGAAGAGATTATATGAAAAAGCAAAGCTTGAGAAGGAAGTTTTCCAAGAATACCACACACCAGTCTACCCTTCATTTTCAGAAGTGATTGACCATGTAGAAATCTGATGCTAAACTAAAATTATTAAAATACAAACTGTCCCATCCATAAAAAGTGGAAGCTTAAAACAACATAAAAGAAGTTATCAGAGTTTTAATTTCCTATGCTCACTGATATCCCTCATGGATGTTTTATGAATGAGATCCCGGTTACACCACAGAAATTGCACTCCAAATCCAGATGTTGTATGAGAAATCACATTAAAAGTTATTTCAAAATACACTGAACTCATCGCTCCAATTAACTGCCAGATGTTCTGAGTCATCACCACTATCAAAACTCATTAAAGATTAATTTCATTCCTATTTGATAAACTGATTGAAGACTGGGTTCTTGTGGCTTTAGACATAAAACTGCCTGGAACTGAATGGGAAATTGCAGATTGTCTCACCAAACAGGGAGCAGATTTTCAATTCTTCCAGCTACAGCTACTGGCCTGAGCTGTGAAGCCGAGCTGCAGGAACCTCTCTGTTGTGGAGCCAAATTTCTCTGACACCCAGTCATAATGTTTGCTGTCTTCAGTGCCAAATTGACTTTGTGCATTTGGCAGAGCGAGCTCTGAATAATGGGTTGTTAACTTAATTCTAAGCTACAATTTCAGCACAGAATGTAATGATTTACCTGGATCACTCAGTGACTAGGAGCAGTTTGGTCATAGTCACAGTGCAACCACCACACACACATAATCCCTCGTATGCAAAGCAAAGCTTCCCAGATTTATAGGAAAGAAGATCCTGCAAGGCTGTGTGGGGCTTTGTTGCCAGGTGGGGTTAATCCATAACAAAAATTAAAGCAAAATAAAAAGTCCTCATATTCACTTGGACCTCAGCTGTCACAACACTTCCTAAATTTGGGACTCATTCATATGCAACTTTTCTATTTCTTTTGTAAGATACTGAGCATTTTCAAGGTACAGGAATTCTTTTCACACACAGAAAGTTCTTGTTGCTGGATTTTTCTTATCAAAATTTGGTATTAAAAAGTATCCTTAATTTATATAAATACAAAGGTGAAAATCAGAACATCTTATGCCTTGTGTCCCTCTGGTATTTGCAATAAGCATGAATGTGAATATGAGGAGAGAATTTCAGGGTCATGGAGATCCCACCTACAAGTGAAATGCATGAAGTATAAAGGAATTTTCATAAGGAGAATTTTGACAGAGTTTCTATTGACAGAGGAAAGATTCCATCATTCCATTGGTATTCCCAGGGTTCCACAGCTCTCCCATGTGCCACTGAAGGAATTTACCCCTGAGAAAAGATACGGTAAAGGTTAATGCCACCCATATGTGGGATTTTACTGTAATGCCCTTACAAAAACACACTGTGGAGGTCAAACCGAGCGGCCAGGACCTGCAGAAACAATACCTTGGTTTTGTCCTTCTAGCTCTTTTCTTTCCTGCAAAAAAAGTCG
>NW_008236209.1:1605841-1632894 GCF_000691975.1 Corvus brachyrhynchos
GGTGGGGGTGGGAGAGGAAAGAGGAAAAAAATAAAAGCAGTTTTAAGGGAGCACATGAAACTTTCAAACCCTCAAACTGTGCCACTGTGAAGGACGACACACTGCAGCAACCCAGGGGAGACAGTGTTTTCAAAATGCTTTTTTTTTGTACCCTCAAGATTGTCATAATGAAGGTGCAGTTTTTGATATTTTTTGTCCTGTGTTGTTCCCATTATTATATTTTATCTGGATGAAATATTACCATTGTAGGATGTGGCATTTATTTTCCCTTATCAACATAAACACTTTTCTAGACACTCCAACCTGTACAAAATGCCTATGGAGATGACTGTGATTACAGTTACTACTGAAATCATTTTGGGTACAATAGAAAAAGGCAGTTTTCATTCTAGAAGTGAGTTATAAAATTACCTCTTTCTTAGGTTGGTATTTAATTTTTGAAACCTAGCAGAGAAAAAAAAAGAGCTTGCTAATAAATGACCTTTCCCTCTCAAATGATCTGCAAAACCTGAACAGATTCAGCCCAAGGCGTGAGGTTCACCTTTTAATTCATATGTTTAATTACTCATTATATTATTACTCAGCTTTCAAAGCTGTAGACTTGAAATAGAATTCTAAGAAGGTTTAATCAAGCTCTTTCATTGCAGCTCTAGTGAAAGGTGCTGGAGTTTGGATACGGGAATGAGAGTAGGATTTCAGTCCCTGGCCCAAGCTGCTCTGGGTGTGCTGACAGGGAAATCAGGACATCAGGAGTCACTGGAACAACCCACAAACACGTTTGCTTTAATTTCTTGACCCCCAGCTGCACTTTATTCTTTGGTGTTTTGATAGCACAGTATATTCACCAGAAACTAAGGCAAGGAAAGTTTTGCCTGGGGCAAAAAGAATTTGAAAGCTCAGAGTACAAAAGGAAAATCAAAATTTTTCTGCCTTCCTACTCATAATTATTAAAATACAGAGGTGGGTAACAACTGGAAGAAGAAAATGTGTCTGCTGATGAGGCACAGCACCAAAATCCATCCTGTTTCTTACATGTCACAGATAGCATCAGCTTTTAGTCAATTTTTCGGTCCAAACCACTTTCCTGATATCTTAAAAGTAATTCTTCATCTACTGGCATTTCAGAAGAAGCATAAACCAACATACTTTAAAGCTACACAAATACCAAGCACTTAGAATGGTTATATTTAGTTAATTGTGAAAGAAAAATAGCACACCCCCCATCTATTTCCCTTACGTCTATTCCCTTTACATCCTTACATCTATTTACATCTTTACATCTCTTCCCTTTTTGAAATAGGACTTTGTTGCTCAAAATTCACCATTGTGCTGTCTGAAACGAGTTCTCTCTGAGCAAAGAGTGGGGCCAGAGAAAAACTTCTGCAGGAAGAACAAAGTCCTCAAAGAGAAACAAACACAAAGGACATGAACATCTGAAAATTGATGCTCCTTCCTCCACAGCCTTTCCAGCATGAAAAGAAGCACAGTTTTATGGCATTTCTCACTATCCTGTCTTCTTCCCAGTCTCTTTGTCTTTATTTTTTCCTCACTAATTCAGTGATGAATTTGAATCCCTTAGCTCCTCATATGTTTTATGTTGCACCAGCCCCTTGCAAACTCTGCCCAATCGTGGTTTTTTCTGTGTCATTATAAAAATGTCTATACAATTATCAATAACGTAGCAGTAAATGGCATGTCAGGTATATAATAAATAAAGAGGCATTTAGATAATAAAGCAAGCACAAAAATATATTTATTTGCTTAAAAAATGCCACTTTGAAGTGCAAGCTCCATCTTTCTATGAAAGTTATATATTACCTCTAAATGCATAAATGTTCATACATTACAGTAGTAAGTGCATTAAGGGAAAAAAAAAAGAAAATATATTTGATGTTGCCATTATCTGTTCTTCAGTTTGTACAGAGAGAGAATTTGGAGAATAATTTTTAAAAGTGTACTCCATTTGCATTATGGTTCATTATTAGCAATTCAGAATGTTACATAGTCTTTTAATTGACACAGAACAATGTTTTATTTACTATTTCTTTATCATTATAATGTCCTATTTGCCTGGTTTTCTAACTCTAAATTAAGTAATATATCAAAAATTATTTCAATTAATCCCAAATTTTCAATCTCCAGGCAGCATTTATTACAAGATTAATGTGATTAATTTCAATTTCCCTATTGCTAAAAATCATCATTTCCACAAGAAACAAAGATCTTGTGTTTCTCCTCATGGACTTTTCAGTGCAGGTTCAGGTTGTGTCTGGAGACCTCTGGTGATTCCTTCTCATCCAAATTCTCCTCTGGCTTCAAATTAAATGTGACAAAGAGGGGTGTCTGGGAAAATGCCATGTACATTAAATTCAAGTTCAGTGAATAGGAGGATGAAAGGAGCAATGGGAAAACCAGAAGGGTTGAAATACAGACAGTAGGAAAACCCCAAGACTGAAGTATGGAAGAATGATAGAATTATTAGACGACACAAATTTTTCACATTTCTATAAATCTCTGTATGCATTTTGCAAATCTGACATTTACAAAGTGATAAAAAACTGGAGGCAGTCTAAACTAAATTACATAAAGAAATGTCAGCCCTTTAAAAAGGAAACCACCAAAGAATCCAGCTAGACCTACTTTAAGTGTATGTTTGTAAAGGAACTGAGGAAGGGTTAGATTGGCAATGCAGGAATAGGTGGCAAAAATGAATAATTTTCTCTTACTGGAATGATAAAATGCTGACCATTTTTAATATCACTCTAAGAAACAAAATGGGTATTAAAATTTATAGCAACATGATGGAAATTTCCCTGTTCATGGCAATTTGAGTTCATTTCTTTTGAGGTTGTCACAAGAACGAGAGAAATTCAGATGGATCTCAAAAGCCATTTCAGAGAAAATTTTCAGGTTCTCTTGCATATATAAACTACATTTGAAATACAATATAATCCAGTAGAAATGCATCTCTAATGATAAAACAAATAAGAGGAAAATACAGGTTATCACAAGAAGAGATGCTTTGATACACCCCTTCAAAAAACCAACAGTTCTTTTGGGGGCATTACAAGACTTCCTCAAGCTTTTGTTCTTTCAAGGATTTCCTTCTGGATTTTTTTTTTTTTAATATTTGTGTTATTTTTACTAAAATATTTCTTTTGGGTATCTTAATAAAAACCTTAAAACCGATGCTTGAGTAGTGTTTTTTTCCATGAAGAACATCCTGAAATTCTTAAAAATAATTTCACACCTTGAAAAAGTGAGGGTATACATGTCAATTTTTTCATCAAATAATGCTTTTAAGAAAAATTGGAATTGCACAGACAGAAGTAAGAGCATGCTCAAGTGAAATGAAAAAACAATAAATTAAAATCTTCTTACAAGTCATTCTCTTCGTGTTTTATTTCTCATTCAGTAAATCAGCAATCCATGGATTTTCACCTGTAAAATACTGCTGCAGGAAATTGTTCAATATGAATTATAAAGAGAACAGTTTAGTTAATTAAAAGTTTGAGTAAGTAACAAGTTACTTAGACAACTAAATCCCAATTTGAAGATAATTCATCCACTTTGCCTGTCTCATGAAAAATTAATGCGAAAAGTCTCATACAGACTTTAAATCACTTCTGCAGATATGGTTTGGTTGGGTTTAAATGTGCTTTACCAAAACTCATTTGCTTTTTAAAACTAAATAATTCTGTATCCAAATGCTTTTTGATGTCACCATATTCTGATCTGCTCCAATTCTGCTGTCAGACTGTTGGCAAGGGACAGCAGCCTAATGACAGCATCTAATTAATGCTGGTGTACCCAGAATCCTGTTAAACAGCACCAGTACAGCCTGCATTTCTTGAATTAATCTGTTTCATAACAATTCCCTGTTTCATATGCAGCAGCAGTTTCCCTCTGAGGTCTGGTGGAGTTGGATCCTGGCAGAGCAGGTGCCAGCCAGGACAAAAGTCCTGAGAGCACGGCACAGACCCATTGCAATGCCCCAAAATATCCAGAAATGAGGTAAATATGACCCAGGGTGCTGCTGTGGAATTAAAATAGTTCCACCCCTTCTCTGGGTGGAGCTGTTGGGGTTGTCACCATCCACGCTGGCTTCACTCTGGACAGAATCTGTTGGGCAAATTCTGTTAACTCCGGGATTCCCACTGATCTTGCCAGGAGTCAATCCCAGCGTGACAGAAATGCCGCAGGATTCCCTTGGCCTCTCGTTATTCCTCTCCCCTGGAGCTGTCCCAGGCTCAGGCTCAACAGCTTTTTTAAGTTCCCCACTGCTCTCCCTCTCTGTTTTTATCCTAAGTGAGATGTTTCTTTCAATTCATTTCTCTGCACTACTCAACACTCTCAAAGTTTTATAAAAAGAAGCATTATTGGCTTACTTCCCTCGATTTAACTGAAAACTGAAAAACAGAGCTTGGAGCCAGAATTTTCTTTCTGGAAGGCATCCACTTCTTGGAATGACATGCTGTGCAAACCTTCTCCAGTTGTTCTTCACAGTTCCTGAAAGGTTCTCGGTTCTGTTTCTCACTCAAAGTGTATTTTCGTCTGCTATTCTTCTGCGCTTTCAGCTGGATTGGGGAATTAGTCCTGAATAAAAGCTTTCTCAAACAGGAAGGTTCAGACTTCCCATGTAGCAGGAACAGGGGCAAGGAGAACAAATATTATTTGAAAACTCTAAGTGCTCATAATTGTATATGAATATTTGTAAACCAGATACGGAGCCAGGGAAATTTTCGTCTATACAGAACTGATTGAAACAAATTGGTTTTCTAAAATTAACTTTTAAAGAATTTCCATTATGACCTTACAAAGTGTAGGGCTTTTCTGAAACATTCACTGGAAGGGTACTAGAAATTCAAATGACATTATTACAAAGGCGCAAGGCAAAAAGAGAAGCCAGAAAAATAGGACAGAACGATGAAAAGGACATCAAATTAAGCCAGAGGAAATAGCAAAATGCTATGGAATCTATAAAAATACACAATGTATGTGTTTAATTCCACCAGTAGGAGAAGGATTTTTTCTCTCCTTTTTTGTGACATTCAGGGAAATTTAGCATTTTGTTATGTGAAAAAATAAACCTTAAACTGTTGAGTTGTTCCATATCTGGGCAATGGCACCATAAAAAGAAACTATCTCTATGGTGTCCCAGTTTAACTCAGTTGTAGCAACCTGGGCTCTACCAGGTTTCATAAGGACAGCATTAAATGAGGAAAAACAGCACAAATGACTCTGCAAACACAGATTTTACAGCGCTCCACATGACCCTGGCTGTGGTGGGACTCAAACTGAGCCAGCCTCAGAGAGGCACTCAAAGGTGAGGTACAAAGGAGCAAAATCCAGAAATTTTCCAAGGAAATCCTACGGTTCCTATTATTTTTCTCCTTAAAACTCTAAAACGAGTATAAAGAAACCATTTCTGCACAGGAAATCTTTCAAAGCAGGAACGACTTCACATTTTGCAGGTCAGCCTTAAAAACATGAGGAGTTCGTGAAGAGAACAGGAAAAGCAACCACAGCAGATCTGCATTAACATCAAAAACCCAAGGTAAAATGAAAAGCCCCTCACCCATAACTCCTCACGCCACCCTTTATGAAGTCCTCTATGCCAAGGCCACAAATACAGATTCCATCCCTTGATTGTCTCATGACCACTTAAAAGCTGATTTATCACTGTTTGTGACAAAGCAATCATCCACTCTAGCTGGCTCTTTGCTTAAAACCTGTTTGGTTTTCTTTGACCTGCGCTTAAATTAATGTGAATGTGCCAGGAATCATCAAAGCAAGTTTCTGTGAATACTGGCATAAACTGAGATGAACTCCCCTTGTTTCAGGAGCATCCTGGATATAATGAAAGCTTTTGTGCTACAATTGCAGTACACAAGAATGTAAATAATATCTTAGCTACACTGACCAATTCACCTTCATTTTTAACAGGTGAAAGGCATTGGCATAAAACCTGCATTTCTGCCCCAGTTTTGTGTTTTAAAATATTCCGAAACCAGAGAGCAGAGTAGAAAGTCCCCTCTCGTCCCACAGTGCCTGTAGATTACAGCTGAGAAGAACAAAATTCCAAACCGTGCCTTATTTTTCACTCTGTGCACTGATACCAATAGAAACCAAACATGCTGATCAAGATACACAATTGCTAACAAGGCACTTCTTCTTTGCCAAATTAGACTCCAGACATAAAAGTTAAAAACTAGAGAGTCAGAAATAACTGAATATCCAAATATACTGCTAAAGTGATATGATTAATATTCCTTGTACAAAGTTATTTATTTAAATGTATTTATTTAAAATATTTAACCAGGAAATTACCATCGAGATTAAAAGAATTACACTTAGCCTACAGCAACAATATGCTAACACTGCCAGCACTTAGAGGCTAATAATTTACATTAGGGACATATCTAAGCACAGCAGATATTAGCAAGGATGTCATATTAGGGATGTTAGGAGGAGAATTTACCCACATGTGATGAAAGTGAGGCAAAGAGGACAATTCATATGCAGGAGCAAAGGCACCAATGGGAAATTCTCCAAACAGACAGCGAAATACACGAGGATGCAATGCCCATGGCAGGGCTTGAACTGGAGGAGGTTTAAGGTCCCTTCCAGCCCAAACCATTCTGGGCTTCTGGGATTCCATGAATGCAAACCCTCCTGGCGAGTGCCAAATGGCTCTCATGGGGAGGATGACACAGGATGCAGAATTGTAACTGGCTTAATTAAATTCTATCTTGAAAAAAGGAGCATTTCTTCAATGAAGTCTCTTTCCTTATGGCATGTCCTTATGCCAGCCTCCAGGCTGATCTCAGAGTGCAGAGGAAAACAGCAAGCCTTTGGAAAGGCAATGGGAAAGCTGGCAGGAGCTGCTGGTCCCCCCTGGACTGATGTTCAGCCTGGGGTCTGACTCGGTGCTCAGGGACAAAGGCAGGAGTTTCTGGCTCTTTTGTGCAGCCCGGAGAAAGACTTCGCACTCACACTGGCTAAAAGGTGAGTACATCACACTTGCCAAGTTCCTGAGTCACACAGCTTTTGTTGTAGTGCTTTGCTTACTTATCAGTTTTGAGGAGATGAGAAAAAATTTAGTGTAGGTATTCTTACATCAAGAGAAAGAAAATAAATAGCCTTTTGCTAAGGCCCCAAAATATTTCTTCTCAGACACATATTGCCTGCATTTGCCCATCCCTGGCCTTGCAGAGACATCCTGAATCACCCAGGAATTCCCTCCTAAGCTTTTCCATACACTGCTCAAGAACACTGTCCCTGTTTACCCTGGGAATGACATCCTTCCCTCTCCTGTCACTAGGAACAGGTATCTGGAGTACAGACTGTGCTATTAGACAAAAGATGTTTTAAATAAAAACATGGAGAGGTTCTCATCCAACCCCTCTATTCACCTCAGTTTTTAAACTAACATCCTGTTGAACTATAACATTCTGCAATTTCATGTACAGAGTAGACTTTGTCCTCTGGAAGATTAAATGTGTGTTCTGTCATTGAATGCTGGTCTGCATCATCTGGAACATCCTTCAGTGACAATTCCTGCATATTAATAGCAAAACAGTTTCCCATGCAGGGAAGTAAATATTTAAGTTTAAACTTTTTTTTTTCCCCCCCAGAAATTTACAAAAACTCGGCTCTGGCTCAGGAAATGCCTCAAGAACTGATGGCTGGTACTTGGAAAGTGCTTACAGGGACCCCCACAGGCAGTGTTCCTGTCATTGTCCCCATGTTTTTGCTGCTGTCCCTGTAGTACTGTACTCTACATGATAAAGAAAACATTAGAGCCATAATAAATGCTGAAGTCTTTGATAAAAAGTAGTGCAGACTCAATTATATCTTCATACAATTCATATTTTGAAACGATCTTTTTTCAAATTGGAAATTTTAGACAATGAGAAGAGGGTGAAAGTTGTACGAGGCAGAAGAGAAAAAGGAATCCATTTAACTTGTGTTACCAAATGCGAGAATGATTTATAGATAGCAGGTAATGAAGGACTCTGGGGTCCTGTGAGCAAGAGAGCACTGATAATGCAAAACTTAAAAAATACAATTCCTCTAGAATATTCCCTATAAATACTTTCCTTTTCATAGAGGCAATAAATGCTTCTGTACCAATTATGTTTTGATGCCAGTCTCTACCGTTTGCACTTGACTTTTCAGCTTCCATCCAAGTTTACAGTTCTCTGAATGCAAATGGGATTTTTCAGAACAGGAAGACGGAAACCTGGGCTCTCTTTCTCTATTGTTTCCTTTAAAAAATAATTTCAAAAGAAGGTAATAAATTTTACTTATCTCACTCTTGAGAAGATCTCTACTTCAATAAAGTTAAACTGTGGAAGTGCCATTTGGCACAGTTTGTCATAACCTAAGTAGTGCCCTGACTCATTTCATCCCTCCCACCCCAGGGCATGATGAGCACGCAACACAGCAGACAAATCCCAATTTAAACAGAGATAAATTATTAAAAAGCACTTCTATAGGAGACCATTTTCTGAGAGTGGTTCCAAATGATATAAATCACTTCTTTTAAGAGCCCTTTTCCCCCTGACAGTTCTGTTTCCTCTCCCTGTGTTCATGTGGTCATAACACAAGACTGTGTTCAGAGAGCTTAAAAAATCCCATTTTTCAGCTCCTACAAGAGGTACAACTAATTATGAGAAGAATTGATTTGGCATCCACATTTAACACATCTCTAAGCATAAAAATTATCTTATCTGGGGATACTTGGCATTTATTAATAAATGCAATACAATTTATATTACATCATTCTGGACATGTTTCAGTCTACCTTTAAGAAAAATTTACCTATTTCAATCTTGCAAATTCTGCTTTATCTCCCAATGTCACCCAGAAGAATTGAGAGAGTAGTAAGAAATGGAGTAGGGAGCTCATAAGAACAAATTGGATTTCTAATTTAAAACTGGAATCAAACCCATTATTCAGTGCTATATTATTTTATTCTTTTGGAGAAGGGCAAAACCTTTCAGCTTCTAAGTTATATATAGTTTTCTACTTCCCCTCCCTACTGACAAATAGATTAGTCGAGGCAATTTCTCTCCATTAAAGGTTTTGCACTTGACACTGTAATGCAGCCACTGTTCGAGTTACCCTTCAGGGGAGCCCTTTTCAATGCAAGGTAACAGAAGGATTTGCATTTGTCACTTCGGAACACAGCCCTTATTGCTCCCTCCCCTTGTCCCATCTGATCCTGCTCAATCAAGGAAACAAAACATCGCTGGGGATTTTTCCTTTAGAAAGCTAATTTACAAATTTATACCAAAAAAAAAAAAAAAAAAAAAAAAAAGACAGGAGCTTTTGAGATAAAAATAAAAACCAAGAAAAAAAAATTTATTTTGAGGTCAGATTAAGGAAGTGTCAAATTCTATGAGCTGTAATGACAGATTAAGAGGCATGAAGCATGTACAACTGAGCAGGAAAGAGGGACAGGAGACTTCCCAACACAAGGCAAGAAAATTTTTTTTTTCTTAAGAGCTTCCCAAGTTCAGATTGGAACTGTAAAAGCCAAACCCATAATATATTATGTAATACACAGTGAGCCTGGAAAGAATTGCCCTTAGAATGACTTATTTAAAAAAGAAAATATTTTAGAATAAAACCACAAAGAAGACAGAATTAATGTAATTAACATAGAGAGAGATCCTAAAAATGTATCTGTTCTTCATGTAAGTATTGACACCAAAACTGATACTTTCCCTCAAGGCATTCTGGATGACCTATCTGTGCCAGCCCGGGCTGCTGACCCACTTGTTTGCCTCTAAAAACAGATTCCTATTAAGACTTCACCAGGAAAACATGACAACCTCTGAAGATTCACTGCCAAAAACCTTATGCCTTCAAAATTGTTTTCTCTCAATTCTGACTCAAAGTTGACATTTCTTTTTTGTTTGCTATCAGCCACAGAAGCCAAATTTTGGCTAGTGGCAGCTGGAGCAAATAATGGATTAGCCATGAGGAAAAATGTGGTGTTTAAGATGCACTTTGCAAGGTTTCTTTAAAATCAAACAAACAAAAATAAAAGATATGATTCTCTACTAAACCACACATCACAAAGCAGAAATATAATGATGTTATCTGTAATTAATTCCATTAGTGGTTAGATAAATGGCAATGAGCATTAAGCCACGGAGATCTTTTGTTAATAGAGACTTCTGTAGGGAGAATCCTCCTAGGCCAATGAAATACCTGCAGTGATGGCACAGTAAATCTACAGACAGAAAATTTTACCTGTTCCACAATGGGCAGTTTATCCATCAGACTGCTAATCTACAATTTGAGATACTTTGGGTACTGCACAGTTTTCCTTTCCCTGCTCAGCAACAAAGTCAGGTTCAGACATGGAACATTCATGGGTAACTAATTCCCAATTGTTTCAGGGCAAATTTGGCATTCATGATCTTCATCATTTTATGACTCACATTCGTTGTGAAGTAGGGATAACATCTTTTCTCACCTCCTATGTATGCCATAATTATACAGAATATGTCTGAATTAATGCAATTATTACTGTAACCCCCTATTCTTTAAAACAGAGATCAGAGAAGCACTTGGCAGTTTCCATGTAAGTCACAGTACAACTATGGCAAATACGATCTCTTGATTGCAATTCATTTACTTTGCCCCAAAAAGAACTGAATAAACCTTTTCTAGTTTGTAGGAGCTTGGGTGGGTTGGACGGTCGGGACGGACGGAGACGAGAGATCTCTGAAGTCAGATCTTGGAACATGCGGTTTATTGCAAAGGGCGTGGGTACAGGGGCACTGCTTAGAGCTGCCAGCCGCAGCTCGGAGCAGGCCCAAGAGAGCAAGAGAGTAAAAGGGAGAGGAAGTAGGTACGAGAGGAGTAAGAGTGAGCGAAGAGGAGGTAAGTAAGAGAGTAAGCGGGTAAGGGAGTAAGTAGAGTGGATGGAGAAGTCCTGGTTACAATACAATAAATCATCTTCTGTACTGAATATTCTAATTTCCACTAACCAATCTAATACAAGATACAAATCCTATAGCATTTACATACAGCCTATAAGAGTTCTTATATTACCATAGAGTGTTACATCTTAACTTCTAAAAACTACTCTTTGGACCCCTTCTGCTGAGCTAGTAGGGTCTGCTCTGACCCTTGGACCTGCCTGCAAGCAGAGGGCATTGTTCCATCAAGAGGGGATTACCTTCAGTCGGCCATACCATTGTTTTCCAGTTGTTCAGTAACTAAGACTTGGTATCTCAAAGGTGGCCTTCGTTTCGATGTTGCTTATAGTTTTCATATTCCCAAAATCTTTTGTCAGGCAATCATATTTATAAGGCTTTCCTGTTTCATCTTCCCCAACACTAGTTTGTCCACAGAGAGAAATATCCAAAGCTTCTCTAGATTCTTTCAAAGGGCAGGCCCAGTCAAGAGCTGAATAATGCTTTTGTGTCTCACTGAAATGCTAACCCCAAATTCTCCCTGTCCACAAAGCTGGTTCCTATTTTCTTCTCTTCCAGACAAATCTCATTCCACTTGACATGGAGGTATATATTCAATAACAATGTCAAGTTTGAATTCTACCTTTGCATTAAATTTAATTTTGTGCGATATTTATTAAATCTCTGGATAAATTCCCCACACTCTACAATAACCAGGATTATGCCCTTTGTCTCTCATCCAAAACAGATTACAGTATTGATTTAGATGAGGTAATAAGAGGAACAAGTTTTGCACACCCTAAAATGACTTGTGTGGGAGTGCAATAATTACAGGAGGTATCACACCTATCCCACACTGCTCTGTTGTTTACCAGTGCTACTGTGAGATAAGTAATAACAGGTATAAAAGGAATTGTAGGAGAAAAAAATGCACATCTATTACAGTAATTTCATGTGCATGTTGGAAAGAAAACACACTGCTTAAAACACCTGAAGTTTTCTGGTATGTGCAAGGAACTGGGACGTGAACAAGAAACTTTCCCCCCAAAAAATTTCATATTCAATTATTTTCTAATCATATTAGTAGCTCTTCTTTGTACCTATTCCAGCTTGAAGTGATTTCTTTTAAAAGCCCATGATCAGAGTGGTGAATAAAAGTTCAGCTGAGTTCATCACAATGTACATGTAGATAATGAGTTTATAGTGGCAGTATTGTTCTAATGCCAAACACATCGTGGTATTTAGTGCCGAGCTAGAAAATATCAGCTTTTTTGACAATGAAGGCACAGGAAGGCCAACTGGCAGATAAAGGGCACAAACACTACAATTATTCACTCTGTTGCATCACCAATTTTCAGTGCAATGCCTGAAAATCGCAGTCCTGAGCAGGGGGTGAGATGTGCACGGCCCTTTACAGGGCAGAAACAGCACCTCAGGATTAAAAACTCCCCAGTACTGTCAGGACCCACAGCTGGATCAGCCCTAGGAGATGAAGAGGCTCAGATCCTGCCCCTGGGCTTGTGGTACAAATGCACAATTCTGCTCAGAAGCCTCTTTAAAGACAGAGAGGAGCTTTGGAGAAATGAGCTAACAGGACACAGATTCAGGGAAGGGAAATGCTGGTAGAAGCAGTGCAGTTATGGGGGTTAGAGAGAGTTTTAAAGACTCAAAGGCCTAATTTTGAGCTCTGCCTTACTGAAAAAGGTCTAAACCTTTACTTCCCACCTCCCAGGAGAGGCCACTCTCTTCCTCTCTCTGACACAGAGCAAATAGAAGACACATTTAGACAAAAAAATAGCAGCAGGGGAATTTAAGCTCTGTACCCTATGAACTCTGTATTTAATTCTTTGCTACCAAGATGTGGATCTCTGAAATCCCCAGGTACATTCTAAACCCTGTGTTTTCTTCCTCCTCTGCTGGGAATCTCAGCTACAAAATGGGTACAACTCAGTGGAAGTCTTGAGTCAGGAAGACTCATTTCTTACCTATTAATTGACAGCATCACAACTAAGTAAGAAATTTAAGGGATGTCCAACTGCTTTGAGACAACGTAGTTCTACTTAGTCAATGCAACTTTAAATGCTAAACATTAGTAGGAGTAAATTTTTTTAATAACATAATGTACAATGAAAGTTACAGACACCTTGGTCTTCTGAAATAAGATTTGCAACCTCAAGAAGAAGAGCAGAACAAGAGCGTTCCAGTAAGCTATTAGTGATTAGATCTTTAATTAAAAGGCACTTCTAGCAGGAAACAATCCATTGCCACAAAAGCAGTGGCATGTGTAGCCACTGAAAATAGTCCAGTCAAAGGTCAGCTAGGTCCTCAGTGCTAAGAGGCACCCATATTTTAATGGGATAACTGCATTCTTTCAGAATGGAGCATTCACTCAGCCTTGGTCCCGAACCTCTCCCAGTTTAAATTATCCCAATGTGAAAATCAAATTTTTATATCAATAGCAATAAGCCACAAGTCTTGATAATGATGACAGTCAAACAGACATCAAGCCATAAATACTGAAAACAGCAGAGCATTTTAGGAACAACAGAGAAAACAAATAAGCCCAAAAGCCCAGATTTTTCCTGGAACTGACTGAGAATCTCCAGGCAATCACCAGCAGCACAATGCACGGGATGGGGGATGTGGCTTCAAACCTTTGAGCTGAAGGTTCGAAGATAACGTTTTATTTGTTCAAACACACTGCAGGGGGTGCTTCTTTCCCCCCATTTTTCTCATTAACTATTTCAGATCTGCTCTGATTTTCATGCAGTGGGATGAAGTCCTTGTGCAGAGTTCAGGCAGGAGATGGCAGGGGCATGGCAATGGGAATAGAGGGGCCTTTGGAGGTGCTGCCCCTCAAACCACGGTGCCCGTGGAGAACTGCACGAGGTGCCACAGGGCTGACTCCAGCCAGGTGTCCCGCAGGCTGCACCCATTCCTTGCAGGTTCCACAGCCTGACCACAAAAGGCCAAAATCCTTGGGACCTTATTTTAAGCAAATTGAGCAAAATGAAATATTACCACCAAAAACTAACAGATAACTCAACGAGTCAATTGCAAAAGAAACACTTCCAAGGAAATTTCATTCATAAAGATTTCTGAGAAACAAAACATGATCATTTCCAAGTGATAAACTTCACTGTTGTCATATTCTTTTGCTAATTGCTTTTGCTTTCTTGTAAATTGTTTTGATTTTTCACTTTCAATTAGTAGCCTCAGCAAGGTGTGAACTCAGAAAACCTTGCTATTCTGTTTTTCTGCTCCAACAAGAACATTTCTACATTTTTGTTTTGAGAACGCTATTTGGATAAATTACTGGATTGTTTACCTGGAAGGCTGATGGAAGTGATATTTTTTCCCCCACACTGACACTGTGAAGTGGTGTAAGTCTATTGAAATGGAAAGAGTTAGGCCTATTTCTACCAACTGAGAATCTATTCATGTAAAACAAGGCAAAATTTTCCCTCTGGGCTCTATCTTTATTGATAATTCAAAGTAGTATCTAAAATCTATACTATAACAGAAACATTCCCCAGGAATTTTTCATTGAAAAAATCTGTTCCTTCTGCTCAGAGTCCTCTCCTTATGCCTATCCCAGTTAAAGCCAACAAACCATGCTCAGCATGATCAATCTCCAAAAAGAAATGTAGCATGTCTCGGCATTAATGGTATGAATCAATAGAAGAAGCACATTATAAATCCAAGAAGAAAATAGAAATAAAGCTTAAATAGCATTAAAATCCATAATGCCTTTCTTTTACAAGCCATTTTTCAGGAACAGTGTGTCTTATAACCCACATGCGAAATTCTACATGCGAAATTTTACAACACCATGTGCACAACTTCAGGAAATGAAAGAAAAAAAATAAAAAATTAAATTTAAACATCAACTAGAATTTTAATTATTTTAACTAGAATTTTAATTAATTATCACTGTTTAATCTATGAAGCTTTACTGCTCCGTATTTGTAAGCAAGCTAAATGGATTTGGAGAGGCAGAAATATTAACAACCACTGAATTCTGCTACTGAAAATCATGGCAACTGCGAGAGCAAATTCTCAACCTTTATTTTCAATGAACTGTCTTTAATGCTATCAGTTAATTTAAACTTTGATCAAAAAATCCAACCCCTGTGCTGACAAAACCAATTTTTAGATGTAGCAGTGACGATGGGAGACCGCAGCTCATGGTTTTAAGAGGAGTTAAACCACGATCTAACACAAGCCTTGCAGCAATCCAGTGGCCACCCTGTTCTGCTCACCTTCCAGTTCTACAACATCAAATCCTTTCAGCCCCCAAATGAACAGGTATTCCTTCCACCTTTCTGTATAAATGCAGTACAGTGCTCTGTACTGAATGATCTCTCCCCAAACCCCATTTTTTGATACACTAAATTTGTATTCTTATGCCCGCTGTCGCACGGGGTTGGTCTCAAACATTGAGTAGTGATTTCTGAAACACATTCAAAAGTGACACCTCAAACAAGTAAAAAATCCACTTTTCCTATCCAGACATTTCATCATGTCAACAAGAGAAAGATGCTTCCACCAAAATAATCTGCAATTCACATCCAGAACACACAGGACCAAAAGAGTGCTTATATGAGCTTTTGCTGAGGCCAAGGCAAGAGAGAGCGAGTTCCTCCAGTCAAACTGCACTTCTTGATTTATCTAAAAACCTCTGGCCTGGAAGTTGAGGACAAGATTGAACAATTTTGCTTCTGATAACATTCTTCCTGTGACCTGTGGCTTCAGCTAAGTAATTGTAGTGGCCTTGACAAATATGAGTTAAGCAGTGTTGCCATGCCAACCCACGTCCTTCTCTTTTCAAATATTTTACTGCTACCACACTGAGCTTGGAACACACTTCCCACCACTCAGACTCCAATAGGCTTCTTTGGACCTCAAAATTATGTCAAATGCTACAGATTTCACTTAATAGGACCAAGTATAAGCATTAATCATCAATATATTCCCACTTCTCATACAAATTATTTTGTATAGCATGAAGTAGCAAAAGTGAGGAACACTGCTGGTATTCAGCAACATAACAAATTTATGTTTACTGATATTCCAACTGGAGAAAGGTCATTAATTTCTCTGGTCAAAACATATCAATACTACATAAGTGATACACAAGGAGTTTGTATTCAGATGATCTTTTCCCAGATGAAAAATGAAAAAGATGTGTAGGTTTTGAATTCTGGATTAAATTTTGCCAGTGTAGCCTTGCAGCCAGTTTTAGGAATAAGAGAGAGGAAAACAGCAAGAGTCCAATGCATGTAACCCAAACCACATGCAGCAAATTTGGATGTAAAGTGGAATTCCACACCAAAGAAGAAATATCAACATATACAGCATTTTAATAAACATATTAAAAATGAACCAATGCAGAATTTACCATAGCAAAGAAGAAAGTATCAATATCCTAATTGTCCCAGCAAAGGTCACAGGGCACTATTGATTTTCTGTACCCTGTGCTCATGCCACAAGTGAAACTGTTGACCTCAGGACCTGGAGGTAAAGTGGGAGGTACTGGAATATTTGTGTTTATTTTAACTGTATAAAATTTGCACAATTAGCATCATCATAACACAATTAATGATACTTTTAGAGTGTCAAGACTTCAATTCAGCTAATAATAAAATTTCAGCTTCAAGCATGAATTGTGTTTCCTTTTTTCCCATTACAGGATTCAGCCTGTGAAATTGATGGAGGTTTCCTGCAACATATTCCATGACTTGGATGCAACCAATAGGTAGCACCAGCCAAGGTTACTGATCATTAAAAACCCTCTTAGATAAGCACATATTTTGCACAATATGTATAAATGTATACTGTGGGCCTAATCCTCATTTCTAGTCCTTTCCTGTTTTTTATTTATTTATTCATAAAATACCAGCACTGTAGAATTGCAGCAGCATACCCAGCATGAGCTGTTGTTTTGGGAAAATGTTACTTCTTGCAGCTGCATTTGCAGTGCTTTTACCAGCACCACCAACCATAAAAGCATACGGGAGAATTTTGCAAACAGTTTTTTCAGTCTAAAAATAGATCATTCTAGATTAGTATTCACCTATACTTGTAAATAAGTCAGTTTGATTTTCAGGCAGGCTTTAAGGGAAATGCAATTAACGTAATATGAAAATAATTCAATTATTCACAAGAAGATACAATTATCATACAATCTGTGTTCAGGAATCCAAATAAACCAGCATCTTCATATTTATATTTAAACAAAGAAGTCCAGCTGCCAATGATAGAAGATTCAAATACAATTAATTTATTATAGAACAAAAGACGTTGTTCTGACAATTTGAAAATCAGGTACAAGGAAAGCAGCAGAACTGATAATGACTCTAATGCATGCTTTGATTGCTGGAGATAGAAACTGCACTAAAGAAGCCAAACAGAACTAAATGACAGCTTGTTCTGCACACTGTGGACCCACGGGAAGCCTGCTCTCATCCAGACTCGTGTCTGGTGAGATTGTTTGATCTCTAATGGGTTCTAAATAAAGCCTTTCTGCACGGGAGCAGCACAGAGTGCAGGGCTGGAGCACTGTCAGCTCACAGCAGCCCTGTCCTGTGGAGAGCCTCTGGTTGAAACTCCAGGTTTCTGTGACCTGCAGGAATAATGGGATCTCCTCCACCCAACTGCTGTTCACTAAACCTGTAGGAATCTGATATACTTAAGGCTCTCAGCCTCTTGTGATATTCTTCTCTGAACTAAAATGTGAGGCGTGGTTGCAGAAACACACACAGGCACCAAAAAAACCCCCGAAACCCATCAACCAACCAACCAAAAAATTATCAGTCAAACCTATTTTCCTTGGAATAACTGGGTTAAAATATGTAAAAATGTACAGGGTTTGGATGTATTAATTAGATTTGGTAACTGAATAAGACAAAAATATTTGGTAACATTTTCATTCATTTGAGAGAGAAACAACTGAACAAAGACCGTAGAGCCTCTAAAGGAAATCTCTGTGAATGCAAATAGACAAATCATAGAATTACTAAGGTTGGAAAAGACCTCCAGGATTGTGGAGTCCAACCTTTGACCCATCCTCACGTTGCAAACCAGACCAGAGCCCTGCATGCCACATCCAGTGGTTTCCAGAGCACTTCCAGGGGAGGTGACTCCATCATCCCTCTGGGCAGCCTTTTCCAGTGCTTGGCAACCCTTTCAGTGAAAAAATTAATGAGCTAGAATGTACCCAAGGCAGTGTGCAACCAGGGCTAGGAAAGAGCCCTGCTTGGTTCCTAAAGAAGTTTAACGGCAGGTGAGTTTCCCAAAACGGATCTGAACGAGCTGGACAATATAGATTTTATACCTTAGGGAAAATGGTGATTTTTTGTAAATGTAAATAATTGTATTAATCATGTTCCTCACTTGTTGGGAAATGTGTGTGCATTTCATTGAAATTGAGTCCATTCAGAACCACCAGGCTGGGCACAGCTCATCAGAGCAATTCACAGGGACCATCATCTTTCTCCCTTAGTCCTCCAGAGAAAGCCACGGATGTGCTGTGATGTGAGTGGGACATCCCCAGATTTTCACCTCTAGGAACTCTCATCAGACCATTCCCTGTGCCCTGCATGAAAGGCTTCAGGTGGCTCCAAACCAGGAATGCCTCCTGTGTCTGGGAGCTTTGGGACCTGCATTACCGGGAGCATTTTGTACAGTCAGGTACACACAAAAAACTCTCTTATCATTCTGAGCAATATTAGAAAAAATAATGTTTGAAAGGGAAAGAACTGGGAAAGAAGAGGGAATCTGAAGGTTTCATGTGACAGTTTCATCATGATAAAATGAGATAAAATGGCACTGACACAGTAATCCTGAAACCAAACCCATCTAAAGAATAATCACAGCTGAATCTCCAATGGTCTGTTTCAAAGCAGTGCTAATATTCTTTGGGAATGAATACCCTGGACAAATATTTCCAGAGTGAATGTCAGGATGGTTAACCACATATTCTCAGCAATAATCTTGTGTTTATTAATATAGAAAATACTCAAATATATTCCCATATATTACAGCTGATATGACTGCAGTGAGATATGTTCCCAGGTATCTCCCAGTGTTATTCTATTTCAACAAAAGGCTATATCAGAATATGTTCTATAAAAATGGAGTTCTCAGAGGAAGAAGCACATTAAATTAAGTTCGGTTTAGGACAAAGTTATTTTACATATTTTCTTAAAAGCCCTGGAAGGGTTTGAAAAGCTTAGTTCATGCCTGATGTATTTTCATGATGAGTTTGAGTCAATGTGTTCATGTTTCCATAAAGTAAAATACCAGCTAATTTCAATGAGAGAGTTTATTGCAACTTGTGCTTTGCTAGATAATACCAAATACGTGACTACAGGATAAAATCCTTCACAACTTCACGTGACTAGGGTAAGTAAAGGAAAAGGTAAACTTCATGGTTCGATAAACGATTGGGTGTCTTTTCTGATGTAAACAAAAAATAATTTAATGAAAGATGAAAAATGATGAATACACTTTTGAAACAAAACCAAAAGACTGCTTTTTGTCGAGATAGCAAAAATGTCAAAACTCTTCAGAACAGAGTGTTTTGCAATAAGATGCAAGGGAACAATCCAGCCAGAGTTTGAGCTCCTTTCCTCTGGGGAGCCTGGAAACTCACAGCTCCCACTCCCACACTGCCTTGGAGTTACCAATGGGAGCAAGCTCCTATTCCAAGTGACTTCTAAAGCTTTCCAGTCCAAATCAAACCTGAAGTTCATACTGGAAATTCATTGGCATAAAATATTCATTCCAACCCAAGGGGGTAATTATCCTCAGACCAAAACTATTGCTTACCAGGGTAGTTGCCTTCTTTGCTCTGTTCCAGCTCTGAATTCTTGCAATTTATTTTCAGTTGTGCAGTTTAGTTTGAGACCTTTTCAATACACGATACAGCAAAGGTGAGGATTTATTTTAAAGGAATCAGTGTACATTTCAAATGCAGAATGAATCCATTATTGTGTACTTTTTTTCCAGTTTCCTCATCTACCTTTAGCTCCTGATGCTCCTCGAGTGTTCTTGCCCTCACAAAAGCAAATAGTTACATGGCACAGTTTTTCTGGCTTTGGTTTTTTCCTGATGCTGAGATGTAAGAGAGAACATGTGCTCTGAGCAGAGAGGTTTCAGAACCAGCTGCAATAGGGAAATCTGCATGGATTTCCCTGATATATTTCCTAAACACATACTAGATCTCAATTCCTGCTTTCTTTTTACGAAGCTTTGTGGAATGAGGTGACACAATTGATTTCAATTTGCTATTTTGAGCAGTAATTGAATTTCAGCACTGAGCAACTAAAATTTCCATAAAAAATATATTTAGAAATTATTACTTGACATGGCTAATTTCCTCATAGGCTCTGCCATTTTCACTGTACTAGGAAAAACAACAAACACCACACACAAACCCCATCAAATCCAGTCAGAAGTGTTTAGCCAGTCTCAGTAACATGCCACGAGCACAGGAGGAGATGCAGAGTTGCATCTTGGCACCTACATCTGAAGACTCACTCTACAAAATCAGCTGTCCAGAGACTTCCCAGCTGACCAGACCTCAGAGCAGATGGAAGAAGATGATGGTGAACATCTGCCTCTATCCAGGCTGTTTCACCTAATCCTTGTACAGGGCTTTGGAAGTCATACCTACAATTTCAGAACTGAAAATTCACCTTTAAAAAAAATATCAATTTGTTCTACAAGCCTATCCATAGACACTGAATATTTATGATTTACTGAAAGCCAGATAAAGACATCAGAAGAGTGACAGTTTGGGGCCTGGAGGTTTTACAGTCATCCAAGTGTATAATGTACATTATTACATGATGAAGTATGGCCAGTACCATCTCTATGTCACTGAACTAACTGGATTAACAGCCCAACAATTAGAAACCGTGTTTTTTAGAGGTAATACTCAGCACCTGTGAAAACTGCGTGTCTACCAGTCAAAACAATTACAAAATGACACATTGTGAGTGCTGTACTGCCACAAAATTATCAGACTGTTTCAGAGGAATAGAAGATCAAGTTAACCCAACTAAGAAAAAAGAAGTTAAGCTAGATGAGTCCACCATGGGCTTTTCTCTGAATTTTGAGTTAGACTTTCTCTTAGCCTTCAGCAGTACCAGTCACCAACACAAAGTTAAAAACTCGTGCATATATTTGCAAGACCAGGGACTACAGAAGCCATCTAGCAGTCAGACAGGCCAAGTTTTCCCCTTTTTATTTTAAATTTGAAATGCTAATGTTAATTTTTGTATTTTAATATTTTCTGTATCATTTCAATGAAAGCTTAAAATATTTGTTGTTCCAATAATAAAATAGAAATTATGGTAACTACTGTAGTTTGTCATACTGTTATTTTTAAAATAGTTAGCATTCTTCACCTTTAAGGGTCTGATATTTCCAATGGCAATTTTCATGACATCTCTGTATTTCTTTGGGACTGATGTTTGCTCTGAATATTATTAAAATACTTATTAATCAATCTGAAATGCTGAACTAATTCCAGTTAGTGCAAGACAGATGAAAAAAGGCATTTTGCAGGCAACTGGGAGACAACTCGGGGCATGCAGCTTTTTTCAGCCAGCTGAGTCTGACACCAGGGTATTTCATTGGATTCTCCTGAGAGAAAAAGACCCAGCTGTGCTTCTCCTACAGCACATTCTGCCAGATGATCCAAAGGCCTGGCAATTCCAGAGAGACTGGAGCCTTGCCTTGACTATGAAGGGTTAGAGTTATGCCATGTCTGTTCCAGCACAAGGTGTATCTTGTTATTGCCACTGATTCATTATTTATAATTAGGAAGCACTTGCACTGCAGTTTGAAAAGCAATTAGAGAGTCAGAAAACTCCCATGATTTTGTTTGGTTCTCTCTTCTTTCCTCTGTTATAAGTGGTAATTAGAAATGAGAAGGAGGCAAGGAGTTCTACTGGCTTCACCATCACTTACTGCTGAACACAAGAAACAGACTCCATTCTTCCTTCATCTCCCTAAAAGCTTTTCTTTTTAAAACCACCAGACACAAAGAGCAGAGTATTTGTTAATCGGGACAATATCCATCCAAATTTGCAGTCTTCACTTGCTGTCCTAAAAATAGGTGAGCTTGAGGCCATTCTTTCCAAAGGGTAAACTGATTTCATACTCATTTTTCACAGATAAACCAGAGGGGCAACAAATGCTTAAATAAAGTCAAATAAGGAAAGAATCCTGTCAAAGGAGGATTTTAAATGAAAAGAAATTAGGTAAATTCAAACATTCTGTCAGGACCGAAATGAAAAAACAGCTTTTGAGCACCTGTTCGAAAAGAAAACCCAGGACTAAATTGATAAATGTGATATTGGCAGGGCTTTTCTGTCCCCTCACTCCACAGGGGGATTCCACAGCCTGTGAGGGAGAGCAGGCTCTGCCTGCACTGATCTGAGCTCACATTTACTGTTTCTGGAGACACTGCCCTAGGTGGGCTATTGATGCATGCTTTTCTTGTTATCTTATATGGAGTTATTCCACCCTGCATGAATCTTTAAGGCCTGGAGAAGAGACTGATAGCTCTGTGCCCCATTTTCCTAGGTCAGTTACCAAGTTAGTGGCTTATTCCCTCTCTGGCTTGGAGATTATATAAATATTTCATACAAATATATTTGCTGGCTCCAGCTATAAAAATTCAGAAAAATCCATTTGAAATTACTCACAACTTCTTTAACTGGGTAGGGGAATATACACCTAAAAATCCACTCTCCAGCAGGTTCAGAGAGGGGATTTGGACAAGGATTTGGATAGATAATGACTCTCCATCCTCCTGAGAACTGGGCTTGGGTCTCTCACATCTTGGTGAGAGCTATTACTGCTGATCTCCCTGGGAAAGAGAAAGGATACCTCTTTTTCTGATAATGCTGTGTCTAAGACAAAAAGGAGCTTTCAGAAAGCTGCTTTTCTGAACAGTTTCAGAAATTGTTCAGTGGTTTTGGCCCAGATAGTTTTGAAGCAATGGAAGGTTAGACTCAAATTTGAAATGTTTCTTCTCAGTTTTAGAAAAAAAGATTCTTGAGTTAGTTTGTCATTCTGAAGAATCACAGGTTAGCAAAAGATACAGAACTGGGCAACTTTCCCTAATTTCCTTGTATTCTATTTGCAGCTGCATTCAGGCACCTGATCCATTCCCTTGCTGTCCTTACACCTCAACCCTGACATCAAAGAACGTGTGTAAGAAAATAACTGCTGGAAAAATAACCTAGTGATGCCCATTAAAAAACAAGACAACTAAAACCAGATGGTCAAGCACCAAATTTTCAGCAGAGTCCAAGTTTCTAAGGTATGTTCCAGAGGAATAGCAAAAATAAATAGCTGAATGTAAAACTCAGAAACATACGTTCACATTAATAAGAAAGTGGCACCACTGGGGTGTGTGTGTGTGTTTATATAAACACACGAGAGTGGGTGCACTTCTCACATCCCAGGTTTGTGTGTTGGTTCTCTGAATGGACTTGCAGGCTATTCTGATGTTATGAAGTCAAACATTCCCTTACCTGCCCTGGCTTTAGGAGCCATATGTTCTCATTTCCAGTCCACTGAGAATCTCCCAGTTCCATATGCACCATGTAAATGTGAATTTACATTTGTAGGGTAAGCACACACTTGTAAAATTTAAAGCAACCTGTCAGAAGCCTAGAATTTCATTATTTAGAACAGAACTGCAGGAGTTATAGCCATGAACAAAAGGCCTGGTCTTAGTCTTGGGCTGTGGTCACAGGTAGATGTGTGGGAGCTGCAGAACCTCCACCATGTACGTGGCCAGAATTATGGGGTGTTTCACAGGAACCAGAGACCTGGACAGCTGCATCTCCAGGCCATCCCATGGGAACTGAGAAAGGGGTTTGATTGTACCAAAGAGGTCTTTTGCTAAGATCATGATGTTTTCTCTCTCAATTCCCTTCAGCTCCACGTGAAACCAAGACGTAACATATGCTGTGTGCAGCCTGTGCTCGCCTGCATACCCGTGCACATTGTCACTTTGTGTTATCCCAGGAGCCCCCTGAGCACATGGGGAGCAGAGTTTCATTGGGTTGGAAATTCATGCTTCAGCAAACACATTGTCAATTTGATGACCATCTGTAACTTACAGAATTCTTGTTTTATGCTGTGGCAATGAATAAAGCGGGGTTTAGATCTCAGAGCAGACCCAGTAAAGTTCTGGAAGCTCTGCATTTCATGGGGTTCGTAAAGCCCAAGGATTAAGCGTTGTATGAGATCTCTTACTTCAGGTGAGCACATCCCAACACAGTTCCCACACCAGAGACATTGACATTTGCAGGTGAGTATTGCAGACCAGCACAAAGAGTAAGAGAAAGCAAACTTGTAGGAGTACCAGGACGAAGCATTAATTGCCTTCGTATTACTCTGGAGAAAACCAAATTTTCAGTGGTGGTCAGTTAAAAGAGAGAGACACATTCTACCCGAGTTCTTTCCTCTGAGTGCAAATAAAATGTGCATATATACACGAGCAATAGTTACAACAAACAATTATGTCATAAGGAATCTTGGCTTTAAAAGCAAAACTTTAAAAGAGTGATAAGGGATGAGTGTAAAGAGTATTTTTCAGCTGAAAAAGCATTTGCAGCATTGTTTATAGATTTTCTATCCAGCATCCAGGACATACACACCCCTGAGCAGCCACCACTGCTGATGGTTTACTGCAAACACAGAAAACTTAGGCAAGCATGACCACCTTATCAGGGGCAATTTAGGAACTGAATTGTCGGCCTTTGTTTCCTTTATTAGCAACAGCAGCCATCCTCATTGTCTTGTTGAAATGGAATTTACAAGGAGACACAAACCTGTGGTTCACCTGATCCCTTCCTAACCCCGTTAAGAGTTTTCTTCCTTCCTGTTCGCTCTAATCCCCGATGAGGAGATGGTGCAATATTAGTGAATTGCATTCATTATTCACCTGTCACCCTGATAAATGATTCTTCAAGAGGGGAACCCGAATAATACATCTTTACTACTGTGAATCAGGGAAACCCAGAGCAAAGCCGAATCTCTTTAGCTGCATTTGCATAACCTGGGAAAATATCTTCTCCTAAATCATTTCTGTTACCTTTCTTATTTGCTCTCTTCTAGCAGGATTTGAACACTGGCATTTGAGAGGGATGCTAATGAATTCCCCGAGGATTATAATAAAGCTACAGTAAATAGAGTTACCTTTCAGTCACCTCTCTTATGCTTACATCTGTGTGCAGAAAGGACCTGAATGGAAATCATTTCCCTCCTCCTCCACAGGTTACTGTGTTGATTTTGGAAGGTTTGTACTGATCTCACTACAATGGTAAAACAACACAAAACAAACCTAGAGAAATTCCAGAAACGTTAGGGGAAAATCCCATGTTGGAATCTAACAACAGTTTGTCTTTTACCATTTAGAATCATAGAATAGTTTGGGTTGGGAGGAACCTCAAAGATCCTCTCATTCCGCCTACCCAGCCATGGGCAGGGACACCTTCCACTGTCCCAGGTTGCTCCAAGCCCTGTCCATCCTGGCCTTGGGCACTGCCAGGGATCCAGGGGCAGCCCCAGCTGCTCTGGGCACCCTGTGCCAGGGCCTGCCCACTCTCCCAGGGAACAATTTCTTCTTGATATCCCATCTAAACCTGTCAGTTTGAAGCCATTCCCCTTCATCCTATCACTCCATGTCCTTATCCCAAGTCCCTCTCCAGCTCTCTTGGAGCCCCTTTAGGTGCTGGAAGGTGCCAGGTCTCCCTGGAACCTTCCCCACCTCCAGGTGAACACCCCCAGCAGTCCCAGCCTGGCTCCAGAGCAGGACCTTGTTGAACTCCCTGAGGTTTCCACAGCCCCCCCTCTCCAGGCAGCCCAGGCTGCAGTGCCCATGAGAACAAACCTTGGTGGACTGTTGAAAGCTCCTCAATAGGACAAAACATTCTACTCCAAAAGTTACACTTAAAAAATATATTCCCCTTTGAAATCTGCTCCTGTTCCTTGAGAGAAGCTTCTTTATTGGTTTCAGGTTTCAAAGCATTGGTTATGTGAGGGAAAGACACCACTCTTGCAGTCAGAGTGCTCCTATTCATCTTCATGTGCTAAGGACAGGCACAGAAAATCCACCATTCAGAGGAGTGAGGGGAAAAGGGAATGGCACTCATGCTGTAACCTGCTTAGCTCAGATGGAAATAGAGCTCTGGATCTGGATCAGTGCCATGTTCCCCAGATTTATAGCATTTATAGATATCAAAATTATATAATTGCTTTTAGCTGCTTTGCAGCAAACTGCTTAGAAACGTGGAAATTTTGACTGTTATTTGTTGCACCAGGGCAATCTTATAACCCTTATCACTCTCTAGATAGGATCTTGTGAAAATTTGCCGTATCTGCTGCTATTTGTACAGCATTTTAAAAGTTTTTATTCAAACAGACCTATTTTATAGGAGCAGGCTTAAAACTTTCTTAATCAGGTTTTCTAGCCTTATTTTTCATTAATTTTTTCAAACTTTAAAGTGCTTAGGGTCAGTACCACTTATTCAGTCGGGAAGTTGGACTGCCCAACCACCATTACCAGAAAATATTTCATCCACAAACAAGTCTTTTGTAAGATCCTTAACTGGGCTTAAACAGTTTTCTTTGCTATTGTGGAGACCTGCACTGTGGTATTGAGTTCTGCCTGAAAGATCTGGAAATTAATTTTAAATTATTTTCACGCTCTCTGGATTTAAAAACATCAACATTACTGGCATTAGGCTCAAGTACAGTTAGTAGCCTAATAAATATGACTTTTGCTGATATTGGTAGATGGCAGAGGGCTCTGCAGCCTGCTCAGTCCTAAGCACTGCGATGCCACGTACAATAAAGTCCTGACAAATACTCAATGCCACACATTCAAAGGGAAAAACTTTGATTCAGATGTAAACTTAAGTCTGTAAACGTTCATATTTCCCACAGAACTCTTCTATCCACTTAAAGGACATTTATTCACTGTTTCTGCAGGGTGTATAGGAAGTCCAGTTCCCTTTATTTAAGTGGAAACCTCCATTAAAACTCAACAGGCTGTCACTTGCTGAAGGTATAAATCAGGTTCAG
>NW_008236209.1:1632909-1651192 GCF_000691975.1 Corvus brachyrhynchos
GTTCAGCAGTTGCTGAAATTAAGCAAATACTTGACTTTGAAGCTATCCTCAGTTTTGTCAGGGTAATTACACATCCCATAAGGCCAGGTGCACAATATTAACGTGTTTGTGAGCATTTGCATAAGGAAATTTGGCAGTGGCATAAAGTCTAGACAGATTTTTAAGTGCTAACGAGAAGCCTGAATTCCCTGGATTTTATTGCAAGGCTGGCTTAGTGCTACTGAGCTACATTTCTGAATGGACAACTCCATAAGCAGTGGAAAATGGTGTTTTCTCTTGTTTATCCCTTACAGTTGCCTCTGACTTCTCTATAGTCCTGCATTTCTTCAATTTATCTTTATAAATTATATTTACAAAAATATAAATTTATAAAAAATAAATTTATAAAAAATAAATTCATAAAAATTTATCTTTATAAATCTTCAATTTATTTCTATTTTTTTACCAGAAATTGTCACGAGTATGCCAAAAGAAAACCAAAATATCAGCAGGTTAATAGAACCAACATTCTATTTATATATATATACACACACACATCTCAATCAGTTTGTGTACATTCCAGAAAACCTGGTAAACTATTATAAGCAACAGCAGAAATCTTAATTGAGTTCTACACTAATAATGAACATTAATATTCCTCTTGAACTAATCAAAGAATTAACAGTGATGTGCAAATTATATCTGCATAGCATTTATATTGTTGAACAGGCATTAGTTGTAAACTGTTGGGAGGATGCTGAGAAAAAGGGAGCAGCCTGACTTCAGTGTGCTTTAGCTGCAAGACCACAGTCTACAGCAATTAATAAAAAAAATCCTGTACAGCTCTGGTTTTGATAGCTAATATCAATGCTATTATTTCTATTGACACTGACAGTGAGAAATCCCCAAGCAACTGAAAAAAATGATTTTCAAACAATTTCTCCTCCCCAACTCTTGTTTATATAATGCAAGAGAACAATTGAAAGGGAAGAAGATAAAGCAGATGCATCTTTCTACATCACATTTTGGAGCTAAACTTATAGGATTGTACAACACAAACAGCTTCCAGCAGCAGCCCATCAGTGTGATAAATGCTGCCATTCTATCACACACAGCTTTGACACTGAGAAAAATAAGTTCTGAGCTCCCTTCACTGGAAAGGTGAGACACTTGTAAGAGCAGAGAGTAAAATCGAAGTTACTGAGCAGCACATTCCTGTACAAGAATTAGCATTTCTTACTGGCGTTGGCAGCACTGCTGAGATTGTAAATTATTCACCATCTACAATCAACATGCCAAATTTCAGTGGAAACCTCGGTGCTTTGTAAGTAAATTTTTATCTCAGCCAATCGTGTTTGACATGCGATTGACTGCGATGTTTCACAAAGGTATCTCTCCAGCTTCATTGGTAACGCTCTACTTGTGCTTTCTTAAGGAAAAATTAGCTACTTGCATTTGAAATTCATGTCATGAATTCCTCAGTATTCAGATTTGCCATCTCTCTTATAACCTTGTTCTATCTTTAAAATCTTTGGCTTCGATGAACCTAGGAGAAACTGCAAGGAACTACAAATAAGGACCATCCATTTATTAACTTTAATAAAAGTTATCTTGATCCACAAGGCTCAGACATTTAATTAAAGTAAATGGAAAAGATGCAGTAGAAAATCAGAGTAAAATTTAATATTAAATCAGCCAAAGGAAATTCAAGAGAAAACAGAGGGGACTGATAAAATGCCTGATGGATGGTGAAGGATATGATAGTTCAAGGAGAGGGGATGTCATGCAATATTGTCCCAGCCCAAACAAAAGCAGAGCACACAGCTGCTGGATAACTCATTTACATGCACAAGTGCTGACTGCAGTGGCCACAAAGCTTGAGAAGAAAACTCCCAAGGTAAATTATTTAAGGTCTAGAGCTGCAGTTCACACTTTCCCTGCTCTGACTCTGTTTTTTGCACACATCCTCCCACCAGTTTAAGCCACCAGCTCAGGAGGGAGTGCCAGTGGTGGGGTAGCAACACGAAGTTACTGCAGACTCCAGTTCTCCCCCAGGAGTTTGAATAACCAGCTGGGGGAATGAGTTGTGCAGGATTTTTTACGCCTTCACAGCAATATGGACACGAGTGGCTCCACCAGCACTCGAGCAGTCTCGCTCTGCCCCCTCCAAGCCCGTCTGTTATTTCACTGAGTACTTGCAAGAGACATTCTCATTGTTGTGATTGGCTTGTCAAGCTTTCAAATTCCTAATTTCTCCGTTTTGATGACTAGATCATTGCTATAATACTAAGAACAGTGCAGGAAGTGAGTGAAGGACTGACAATCTTTCATTTTTTGAGACACAAAATAAGCCTTTCCTGTCTACAAGTCAATCCTGTTTTATTCTTAGCTTCTCTGGAGCACAATTTCTCAGATAAGAACTAAACTCTTTAGTCAAAGACTAATAAATACTGTAGCAACATTGTTCGAACCCTTCCTTCTTGGGTTGTGGTAGCAGATTGCAATTTGTCTGGTAGCATCAAAGTTCTAAAAGTTTTTGTTTAAAAAGCTGTCGTTGAGTAAAAAAAAAAATAGAAATCTATAATTTAAGTTACATAGAATCCCTGATATTCTCCTGAGGCAATTCATAATCTAAACATAAGCAAAAGCTACCGTGTAACATTTTTCAGTCAGCATCAGGCATGATTAAGAAGGTATTTCTTAAAACAGTGAAATAGAAAATTACATTTTACATTGCAGTTTGATTAATGTTAAAGAAGCAATATTTTATATTCCTTGCACAAAACAGGCTGAAACACAAATATTAATACTATCTAAGGCTTCAGTGTGGCTAAATAATTCATAAAAGTTAATTGAATTTTGTTGGTTGGAAAGGGGATAAGATTGATTCAGCAATGAGGCAGATGAGATAATCCCCTTCAGCCTCTGATATTAGGACTGCCCTTTTCAGTGACCTCCTCCAATTTGTTCCCTAATTACACATTGATCAATCAGCAAACAGTTTCTAGGGACTCCCTAAGAGCTGCTGACCCCCGAATCCCCGTGCGTGTATCACAGTGGGGGCGGAAAAGTCAGTACCAATTGAAATGGTTAATTTACACATGTCTGCTGCAAAGGTACTTATTCTGAGGTAAATATTTTCCTGACCCCTCCAACCACCAAGAGCTGTTTAAATTTTCCTTATGTTTTGTATACTCTAGTTATTTTGCATTGTCCACTTGCATGTTAATCTATAATTCACTTTATCTTGCAATACAGCATTCCAGAAAACACAAAGATAAATGCATGCAAATTCGAAGAAATCTGAAGAACAACCAAATCAAATAATGCTCAGTGAGCTGAGAGAAATCAAAACTCTCCCCAGTCTAAAAATCTAAGAAGACAGAATGTTTGTTTCAGTGATGTGAAGAATTTACCCCAGTGTCAGTGTCAGTACCTCCCACCACTCAGACTGTGATGGACAGAGAGGTAAAAAAGCAACTCAACAGAACTTCCATGCACAGTTTCGATTAAATAAAAACTCTGATTTACAGGAAGAAACTGTAGCAGCAAGAGTTGTTGAGGAAAACCAGAAAATTACAGCCTGGAAACCATGATTATTTAAACTATCTCATCTACAGATTAAGGAAATTTATTTTGGTCCTACCTAAATCCCCAATTCAAATCCTAAATTGTAGTCACTCATTCACTTGGTGAAATACTGTAGCCTGGAGAACACTCTAAACCCAGAATATTAAAAAGGTCAAAATAATATTAAATTCGAGGCTTTGCAAAATTAAAGAACAGTCTTTGAAAGCACTGACTAGGCTGAGCTCACAGAGAAAACCAGAGGAATTACAGCTATGTGGTGCTTTGCACTGAGAAGGATTGTGCTTAAGGGGAGTGCTGATACTACCCACTTGTAACAAAATTTAGTAAAAAGAGAAGTGGCTAAATATTAATTCATATCAGTAAAGATTACAAAAGCAACACGAAAGAGAGACTACTGTGAGAAACATCAATCCTCCTTCTGCACAAATTATCAGGAGGAAAAATAGGAGAGCATTAAACGACATGTGCTGTGATTCCCCCAGTTCATTCAGAGTCACTCAGGCTGGCTAATAGGATTCCTATACCATCACTCAGGGAAAATTCCGAGTCCATCTATCTGCACAGAAGTGTGTTATTTGGGGTTATTTAATAAGCACTTCTCTAACAGACAGGCACACAAACACAAGCATGCAGCCATTAGCTTGGCACAAGCTACTTAAGCTGGTTTTGATACTCCCCTTGCAGCCCTCTGAGCCAACAGCACCATACCAGGTTAGTTTTAGGAGTGCCAGTTATACATATTTTCAGAAAAGCAGTAGAAGCTTCTTTATCCAAAATTTCTGAAATGTGAAAATGTTGATCCTAACATGTTTATTTTATTGTCTGTTTAAAAGGCAGAAGAGCAAATTTACTGGTATGAAGAGGAAACTTGATATAGTGATAAGTACTCTGTTAATTCACATGGGACGCCTTTCTATTTCAGAAACTATGGCCAGAACCAAGCAATTAATATATCTGATTATAGGTTCTTACCATGGAAGAGTTAAATCTTATAAGATCTATGTCTCACTCATCCTCTGCTTTTAAATCACGGTAGAGCAACTACACAAAACAAAGACTTCAGGCTGTTTCCAAGGTGATAAATCAAGAAGCAATATTACATGTGGCAATAAGTTCACATTGCAGTTACTTAAGCTTTAAAATCTTCTTTGCTAGAGGATCTGCAAACCCTTTCTCTCTCATGCCTTCCTCCCTTCTTTTTTTTTTCCAAATGAGGGATTATGCAGGGTAAGGAAATGCAGGTGGATATTTGTACTGGCAAGAGTAGAAGAGGCACCTAAATGCAAAGACAAACTTTCAGGAAAAATACCTTTTGTCCTGCAATGCTAAAACCTTCAAAAATTGCAGCAGGTTCCTGCCTTGAGGAGGAACACAGATGGTTTTGTGCTCTTCCCATCAGGCAGATTTCCAGAAGGTTCTATCAAATTTCAGCGATGGCCTAGCTTTCCTCACAAGGCAGTACCTAGCACTCTCAGACTGTTTCTATTGGCATCTTTGCAAAGGTTACTGTTAGAATGACCAACTGATGTACACTGCTAGTTATTGTTAGATGTGTGAATATATCCCACGTCCTAACACAAGCTATGGCTGCACTCCAGTTCTCATTTGGAGTTACCTGCAGCTCCCATGACAGAATATTTGAACTTTGCACTCCTGGGGAACACAGGGGTTCCATCCATCATTTTACAGAAGCGCTCAGTGGGGGGACACTGAAACACAGCCGGCCCCAAAGCCCCAGAAGTGATGGATCCCTTGGGAGTGACCATTCCTGCGTCCCACAGAAATCCCTGTGCCCTGGGACAGCTCCTTCCCCCAGCACTCCCCAGCCAGCCTGGGCTGCTGCAGGGACACCCATCCTGCTTGAGTCTCACCTGGAGTGGGGAGCACTGGCTCTCTACTCGAGTTACCCGAGGTTGTAGGCACTGCTGTCACTCCTGCGTGCAGGTGAGACCTCAGCTTGCATTATCTCAAGGCTGCCCCTGCTTATCTATTCCCAGGGATGCCTCTTTCCACAACGGATTGCTCCTCTGCTGTCAGCTGGCTGAGTTGGAAAAGTCTTCCCATTGAACAGGAAAAAAAGATTCCATATTTTTTCTCATTATATTCCATCACAGCTTAATGATAGGAAGCTTTTACAATTCATAAAATAGTGCCATGTTCATCTAATGTAGGTAAAAGAAAGAGAACAGCATCTGAAAAATAAAAATGTTCTTGAGTCTCATTCCAGGATCATAAATTATGTTTTTAAAATACGGTCTTCAAGCTTCATTTTTTTCTATGTTTTCACTTCATAAAATAATAAATGACTTATTTTTGGTCATGACAGACCAATGTGGCAAGTAGATAGAATGAAAAGTTGATACTGTAAACCACTTTTTTTTTTTTTTTTTTACTCAAAAGCCTCAAGTACTTTTTATAGTGCTTTATTTTTTTTTCTTTTCTGGCTGCTTATGTCCTGAGCAATTGCTTTTATGAGCACAAAGTGCTGTTTTTAGTGGAAGTCTGGAGGGGTCTGCACAAGAACATTAGGCAGGGTTGTGACCCAAGAGACTGAAGCTTTGATCCAGTAATGAGATCATCAGATATACTCCCAGCAGTGCTGCAGATGGGCTGTACAATAAAACAGAACTAACTACAGCATCAAGAAATGCAGATCTAGAACAACCACACACACAAAGTTACTGGGGAACATAAGGGTGAAGAAATAAAGGCTGGAAAATGACTTTCACTCTGAGGACTAAATGATTATTACAATTTCAACTTCAAAAATACAAATTGCATAAGTCATTTGCATTACAAATGTTATCTTGATATCTATGCAGTACAAAACACAGATTAAAAGGAAAAATTGAGCTTTCCAAATCCTGGAAGATTAGATGGGGTCCAATCACCTATGAACTACCTCATTGAACTATATCATGAAGGAAATACAGGTATAGTTTTTAAGAGAGAATTTATTAGTTTCACTCTTAGTTATGAAAGTCATCAGGCAGCAGATAAATTCTGCTACACTTTTTGTTTCCACAGTAGGAGGATTTCCAGGCCTCTAAATTGTTTTAAGGATAGAGAAAGGACTGTCAATACAGTGACTTTTTACACTGTGACAATGGGAACTGCATTTATCTATAGAATAATGCATTAGTGACAGCTCCTATGCACAGCAGCCAGTTGGTGATCAGTTATTGGAACCCTGATTATCCCAAGCTGCATCTTGTTGCAGAGAGACTCCTCATCTGTGTCACCTCATCAATTATCACTTAATAAGAAGTGTTACTCCTCTTTCAGTGTTCAGCATGGACAGAGACAAATTCTGACATTAGCATAATGAAGTCTAATATCTCAATAAAGGGCATGAGTCAATGACTGCCATGAGCCACGTCCTATATTCAGCCAGTCCTTTAGAATTCCCAGGGGAGACATAGTCAAAGTATTAAAGGGTTCAGATGGTGTTTAAAAGGTGTTTAAATTAAAATATGCAAGTGAAACAGAGTAATTTAGGTTGCTTTAAAGTCAGGATCTGAATATTGCTGTTTGCCAATTGCTAGTCAGCAGTTCTGCTTCTGATTTTATCTGAAAACTATAAAGAAAGAAGATTTCAACGCTCAATTACTCAGAACTGTTCCCCCTGCACTGTGTGCCAGGCAAGCCTTGTCAGAGAGTCTTGTGTTTTACTTGTGTAAAGCATTATCTGCTTTATCCTTAGCCCAGATTTTTGAAGCAACTTTAATTAGTGTAGTTTAAGGAAGATTCATCTGTTCTAAAATTTATACCTGAGCTGCTTGCATCACAGGCTGTCCATAATTATTGAGGCTTTTTTAAAGAGCTGTAACTTATGTTTCACATTGTCTGAATTCAAAAGAATAAATGTGTAATGGTTATGTTAGAGACACTAATATTTATGAACACAGAAGTGGGTATTGGTTTGATGCATGTAATAAAATGTAGTAATGCATGAAATACAGGCAGTTAATGCAGATTGCTTCTTTTTATGGATGAAAAAAATAAGGAAGTCACATACAGACATACATTTAGCAACGCTCCAGGAAAGTTAAATGTGACATGTCTCTGCTGCTCTGCACAATGAAGGATGGCTCACCAAGCACAGGGAGAGGGGAAAGAATGCAATGTGGGCTGACCACAAAACTACCCTTAACAGCAGTTTGGACACACTCAGGTGTCCAGGACCTAGAGTGAAAGAGCACCAGCCAGCAGCCCCAGCTGACCTGATCACCAGCCCTTGAAATCCAGACCACTTAACACAGACATCTTTTCAATTAGCAAACGCTTCTTTTCCTAATTTTCCACCCATGCTGCAACTCGTCTTGAGAATACAGACAGGAGCTATGGCAAGAGAACTTCTGAAGGGGACAAGAGCTCACACCAGTCATCAGCTCCCTGGGGTTTGGAACATCCCGCAGTGAACCAGCCACTGCCTGCTTAATTCAGGAACAAGCAAAGCTTTCAAGTCATCTTTACCCCAAACCTAACATCAACAACACCCAGGTGACTGGTTTTTAAACCAAAATTAAATGGCTCATAATCCTGCTAGCACCCACATTCCTTCTAGATCTCTGAATACAGCAGTAAATTAACACGGAAACCTTTATTACAAATGGTTACAGCCAACACCTCAAGGGAAGACAATGAGAAAATAATGGTGTATGATCGTAAGTTCTGTTTTACTCAGTAGATATGTGATCAGACCACTCTTGCCTGGCATATCCAGGACCTAGATTTAATTCTTCCTGTAAAAGCATTTCGATTTGGCCCTTCTTCCTCCCAGGAAAAGTCTCAGATCACCCCTTTTTAGTCTACACTTTGCTGTTCCCAGTCTATAAAGTGGAGGAGGAGGTAAAATATAGCAGAAATCTTTTCTCCAGCGTGACTGTTTTAGCTATGGAGCCATCACATAATTTATTCATTTTGTCTTTTTAAGCATTTTGCACAAAAACTGAACATCTCAGCTGAAGGCACTGAAACATTTGCTTCACTACACATATGTACAGGAAACTTCCTTTTCCAAAATTTACTCCTAATTCAACAGAATTGGCTGGAGACTATAAACACAAAGGTAGAGAGAAATACTCACAAAAGTGCTCACCAGCACCTATAATTGCACTTTGATTCCAGCTTTAATGTTCAAGTCATGTATGTGTCTGCCTTCAGCGGTCAGAGTGTAAAGCTTTTATCAAGATAACCAACTCGTGAGTTTTGCACTGTGACATCTGAGAAAAACATTATGTCTCATACTTCCTGGAAGAAAAATGATTTCCATTAAGTCAGGTGTACAATAGTCATAAAAGCACAGTCTAATACTGTTAAAGAAATACTCTGACATCCCGCTGATAAGATCATTCTACCCTTGCAGAATGTCAACAGCTAATCATATTCTTTATCTGCACAGATATTATACTGAGAAATTGACTTTGCCATCTGGCTCTCCAGAATTTTTATCAGGTCTTTTTAATTAGGTTCAAATCATTGATTTCCATTGTTCCCTGGCTTCTGTCTCTTTCAGACTGAATCCATTTGCAGTGCACTGCAGCGTTCTCAAGTGGAACCTAAAATGAATAGGATTTTCCCACAGGTTTTCACACTTTACATCTGCTAGCAAAAGTCCTGTCATGCTTGCTTAGTGGTGCATATAATTCAATTTTTGTTTTATTAAGATATGAGGATGACCAATCTATTAACAAAAAAAAAAAAAGTAAATCAAACAACCTTAAAAACTCCATATGAAAAATGAGCCCAAGGCTTATAAATTAGAAACATCTGCAACGAGTCCGGGAGGCTGGGTTGCTGTAATTGTGATGAACGTACTTAAATCAAAGTTGTAAAGACTTTCATAGGCCAGGACATATTTCTGTTAGATTGCTTTTTCTGGCCTGCTGCAATGCTGAAGGCATTCATGCGGCATTTCAAGTTCAGAAAAAACTTATAAGATACAAATATTGCTGCATACCTCCCATACAGACACTGTAAATTTCAGTTCTCAGTGCAGAAGCTCCTGCAAGATTATTGATTTTAAACCTTACACAAAACAGTAATTAAACTCTAAAGTAACTTTGGTAGTGCTAATCTATGAGGAAGACACTCTTCTGGGTAAGAAAAGTCTTTAGGAATTTGCATTCATAAGGAAAATTGAAGTCCCTAAATAATTGAAGACTAATTTGATTTTCAAAGTATGAAAAATCCAGATCTGAGCTTCCCTCAGAATTTGATGGATGGAGGGGTTTGGACAGAGACCATGACCTATTTTTGGTTAAAAGAAGAACCAAACAAAGCAAAACCAACAGAAGAAGGAACAAGCAAACACACCCACGACAACTTGGTGTTACAATTTAAAAGCTGAACAGCGAGGTTTACATTTTCTGGTCATTTAAATAATTAATTATATAAAAATGTTTATGCATTTTAAAAATAAAACACAGCAAATCCTTTGGGAAGGAAACCAAACCACTGATTCGGGGTCCACACAACAAGGCTGTCAAAGATTTAAGTTAAAATGACAAGATGCAGCAAAACTCCTCCAAATGTCACTCACAGGGCACTGTGCTCACATTTAAGGTGCAAGTTTATCCCAGACTTCCTGGGCTTTCTCACTGATGACCAAAGAAACTTTGGGTAGGAAGCTGACAAGCTGTGTTGGCTTGGGACTAAAGCTGGAACTTTCCTGCAGGGCAGGTTCCTGCAGGGCACTGCTTTAGTTTCTAGTTGAGACGGGAAGGATTTGTCACTGGAACAATATGATTTCCTTTTTTCCCTCCTAGAAGAGAGCGCAAAATATGATGGTGCTGCTTGTGCAGGGATACCAGGATGTGTCTTTCTCTTGATGCAAACAGAACTTTCACTCTGGGCACATAAGTCAGCCCAGGTACTGGACAGCACTTGGAAATTCACCCTGCAGAATATTTATCTACAGAGTGTCTGGAATCAAACAGAACCTGCCTCTCGCTGAAGAAATTACAGCCCTTGGAAAAAATTTTCTCTAAGGCTGCACTAACCCCATATCCACTTAATAATGTATCAGTAGCAGAGTTTACTTCAAAACATACCAGAGGACCTGCAGTGCAGCAAACCCAAGGCATGAGGATAAAAATGGGGAGATATTTGCAATTAAAGCCAGCTAGCACACAGGGCTGTCCATGGGGTGGGAAGGGGAAGGAGAAGGTGCAGGACAACTTTCCTAAGTATTAATTGTAAGGAGTTCTTCTACTTATTGGAGTTGTCCATCTGGACACTTTCAATGAGACATTTGCTTGGGGACTAGAGCAAGAAAAGTGGAAAGAAAAACCAGGGGTATGTTCGGTTTGCTGGTTTTCCCAAAATTGAAATTAAGCTGCCTCACCTTTAATTCTCCTGCTCTTATGTTGTAAAAAAATCCCAGACACCACTCTCAGTCTTCACAGCCTCACCTGTCCTCCAGCGTCTCTAAGATCTTTGTGAATGGCTGTGAGATTGATTCAGCCTGTTGGGTTAATTTAATACGGCCCAACTATCTTGAAAATGTATAACCCAGCTCTTCTATCTTCTCCTATTAGGGCCTATTTTGCCCTTTTGGCATTAAAATTAACTGCTTCATTCAAGAAATCACAGTTGGCCTTTTTAGTTCAGGAAAAACATATCAAACACTTGTACATCTGAGATTTCTCACTCAATAACTTCTCATTTTTCAATGTGATTTTAAAAAAAATGTTTTCCTTAGTGGTAGCAGACAGAAATAATGTCTGAATATTTTACAGAACTGCATCCCTTTTTGTACACTCACCTTCCTATTTCTGTACCTATGCCTTCACCCTTGGTAACCTTGACTCTTCCTTACTTCAGTTTTAGGATGATTTAACAACTCCTGATTTATCCAAATTGGCCTCCTGCTACCCTTTCTGTGCCTCTTTCTTCTCCTTCCTCCATTAAAAGAATTAAAACCAATAAAAGCTATTGTTTCTTCACAGTGTCTTTAACCTTATTTCACCCCATCTGGGTTCACACGAAGCACAGCTCAACACTCACTGAATTTTATTGAAATCAATTGTTTTTTTCATTATCTTCCTTTCTTTCCTAAAGAGCACACACTGTTGTTTTGTGATGCAGTTTCCAATTTTGTGCCCCACCAGCACATTCTCAACGAGTTCCTCCCAGGTGATTTCTCTCGTGTCCCAATTTCCCTTCCCTTTCTTTACTTCTCCAATCCCATATGTAATTTTAATTTATGCCTTTATCTGGTGTTTTGGTTTGGATTTTTTTTAAAAAAAGCCTTAACCTGTGAAAATCAACATAGTCTATATTTTAATTATATACACTGAAAAAATTAAACTGAGCTAACAAACCTGCAGTTTAATGAATGTTCACAAAAAATCCCTAAAACCCAGGGTTCCATATCTGGGATCTGTATCAGGTTGAAGAAATCAAAGGGATTTTACTATTTTTTCCCTACTTCTACAGACACTTAATCCCTGTTGATGTTCTTATAGTAAGGGAATATCCCCTCACTTTGCATTTTTGGTTCGTTTGGTTTTGGTTTTTTTTTTTGCAAGACATACTCCTGTAAAATTCAAATTCCATTTAGGATTTATACTATGTGAATTATTCCTTCAAGTCTCTGTACACCAACTACATCATAAGTTTGACACTGTGCTGAGACCTCCAGTTCCTCTCTCTCATTGTATATATTTTTCAATTGCTTTCTTATGTTTTTCATAGGGATCCAGACACACAAGATATTTGATAGAGCAATATTATTCTTCTACTTGTTCCTCTTATGACATTATTATGAATAAAGTTCTCTAATTTATAATCCCTCTTCACTTGGTTCTTTTCACAGTTACAAGTGTTATTTCTTGCTCTAGAGGTTACTCAGCCACTCAGAAATACTTCAGTGATTTTTTTTTTTAAATTGGCCAGAGATGTTTTTGATGATTCATTGTTAAATGACTTTGACTCTGCTTCATCCTGTGATAATACATTCGAATACATGGCATTTTCTACCCTGTGAGGAGTTCCCTGGCTGGTTTTGGCCCTCAGAGAGATCTGTGCTGAGGATGTGAGAGCAGTGCAGGCAGAGCAGCTCCTACATCACTGAGATGCAGCCCGAGTCCCACGTCAGCCTCCATAGGAGATGGAGATTGATTAGCTCAGGTGTTCAAATGCTGTGACAGGTTCATGCTTTTACTGCAGAGGATGAAGAGTCCTACAGGAGGACTGCAGAATATTCTTGACACATTTTAGCTGCCTCTTATAGACTGATAAAAGCATAGCCACTGCCACACAGTTCACCTCTTCAGCTTCCTAAACAATTTTCCCCCTTTCAGTGAATCTGCCTATATTAGAGTCAAACAGGTAACCTCAGCCAAACAAAGCCCTCAAGTATTTTACCCAGTTGAGAGCAATAACCAAATGCTCTCCTACAATCACTTTTCTTCAAGGTGGGAGAATGAAGAGCCAGGCTTTCATCTGCTACAAAGCTTTCTCTGCTGTGAGGAAATCAATAACAGGGGTGATGACTTGTCAATTATCCCTTCAATGCATTTTCAGTTTCCCTGCTTTTACCACGGTTTACCTCCTTCCCAATTCACTTTTCTTCATGGCTATGCCACTACCCAGATACTCACAAGAATGAGAAACCTTTCCCCATGACACTCGAAATAACCAAAACAATTTCATTTTACTCTGAAGAGTTCGTGAACTATTAGCTGTAATTTAAGAACTGTGCCATTAAAGAACTATATACTGTATCTAAAAGGATAAAACTATTACCTCTCCCATGATTCTTTTCTCTGCCCTGTGATGAAAGCTATGCTGATGATAAAGAAACAAGCTAAGAAGGGAACTTACAGGGTCACTTCTTCTGCAGCATCCCCAGCGAGGAGCCGTGTCCCAGGCCAGGCTGCCCTCGGGACAGCCCAGAGCAGCAGCACCCACAGCTGGGCACAGGCACAGCTGCACCCTGACCTTGGCACCTCCCAGGAACAGCTGGGCATGGCTTAACTGGGAACCACAGCTGCTTGTGCCAGACCCCACACAAACACCACAGCTCTGCCCCAGAGCCTGAGCTGGTCATTCCATGACCATATATTGGAAACTGATCAAGAGCAGCATAATTTTAAAAAATCTGTTATGTGTAGAAGATAAATAATGCATTATTCATTTCTGGGTTTTTCTAAATATATTCAGTGCCTTCAGGTGATTTTTTTGAAACGTCTTCTTTTTTGACTTTTCTTTTTAACCAAGAGTTCTCATCAACAAAAAGCCCAAAACCTCAATAACACCCATTAGCTGCCTCTGAGCTCCACACACACCCACTTGCTGATTCAGCCTGCTTGATCCACATTGCCAAAAAAGTAAAAATAATAATACTTACACTAGTCAATGATGTGCCTGCCTGGCAAAGCCGTGTCCTGTGTGGCCACTTTTGGCAGCAGGAACTGAGCTGGAGCACAGTGTGCTTTTCCAGAAGGCCAGCACTCTCACACCATTCCCCAGCCTGGCAGGGCTGTGTCGGAGCTGTGGCAAGTGGAGGCATCCATACGCTGTTAACCTTTTCAGACCACTGCAGAACAGATGGTCCCAGATTAGCTGGTGAAGAGCTGTTAATGTAACTATCCATCAATGCCTTTAATTACAGTTTGCTTGTTTTCAAAACAGCCCATATTGATTTTCTTTTTTTTAAAGCAGAACATAAAATAAACTGCTCTGTAAACACCGAATAGACTTACAAACACAAATAGACCCAGCCAGTGTTGTTCTTTCTCACCCTGTGAAAGCTCCATGTGAGCATGTCTGTTTAAAATTATCAAAAATATACTGTAAATATGAGTGATCTTAAGGTGTGTCAAAGGTTCCTTTGGACCTTCTCCACTGAGAACAACATTTTAATCACCTGTTCCCAGAGTCCATAAATTATGCAGTGTGTAAAGAATTCTATTACAAAAAATCTTCCTGCCTAGAAAATGTAATTTAAATAAAATGCATCATTTTCTGCTTTGGGAAAGAATAGACATATTTCCATAAAAACCTTATGGATGAAAAATTACCTCTGCCTTTATGGGGTTAGGATATCACTTTGGTAAACTCTCTGAGGATATTACAGTGAAAGCCATTTCATTTTTATTTTAATTACAGTGAATTACTTGTTAAATGAAAAAAGTCTTCCACAGATAACACATTCACATACCAACCACACTTTCTTCCTTCAGGAACCCGTTGATAGCCAATCCAGCTTAATGAAGTCCAGGGCATTTTATGAGCATGTTGCCTGTGCAGCCAATTCCCTCAGTCACACGTGCACTTTCTAGAGATGAAGTGACATTTCCTCTCACTGCTCCCAGGTAACACCAGGTGGAAGCCGAATCACAAAGCCCTGGTTTTAATTTTTTACTATTTTAATGCCACAAATCCAGATTCTCAAGATCTTGCATGGGTTTTTCTAACAAAGGCACTCTGGAATAAGCTGCAAATTAAAGCATTAAAAAGTTTCTGAAAATGCACACATCCTTGGGAAGATTTATATGCATGAATAAACTAACTGAACCTGTAGCTGTAAAGCATTTTTTTTTTATCTGCAAGGAAAGGTTATGTTTGGTGTAATAATTTTCTTTAATGTATGATAGTTTAATTCTTACAAATAAGGATTTCTATTTTTAGAGAAGAAAACTCTACAAGAACTCTGAAAACTGTCTGTGTTTTAAGAGAAAGATTTACTTTTGCAAGGTGAACAATGACAAAAAAGAAGTAATTTTGGGATCTCTGCCATTTTATTTCACTGATTACCTGGAATGCCAGCAAATACTGAGGTTTTACTTCCATGAAGGTAAACACTGGTACATGGAAGTATGAAAAGTGCACCATGGCAAACTCTGGCAACTCTGCTGTGCATCAGCTGCATTTATCTGCTTAAGACCACATAACACTGACCTCAAAACCATAGGCTAAAATTAACAGTGAAGTAAAAACTACTTTTCATGTCTTTCTTCACATCATGGTCATTCCCCCAAAGCCGTTGCTCCAAAAAGGAGCTATTTTGTTTGGCTTTTTAAATCGAGAATTCAAATAGTGTTTTTTTACTGTTTATCCTTAATAAAGGCAACAAAACTGCAAGGAAGGTGGAAGGGGAGTAAGGAAAGAGAATGGAAAAAACTAGTCCATGGTATTCCTCCTGAATTATTTGCAGTGTCAAAATGGCAGGCAAACTTGTAGGTATTTTGCCTCAGGGTCTACCCTTGGCAAGGCTCAGTGAAAGCAGAAGGGGAGAAAAGTAATGCAAGGGATGGTAAAACAGAAAAGGCAAAAAAACCACCTCCAGATGCTCTGTCTCTAGGCACACAGTTCTGTGTTTGTACACATACATATGTCCAAATGTGTGTTCACACACATCCTAATCATGTGCCATACAGTTGCATTTTAGCAACTTGCTAAAATGTGTCAATCCATGCTAAGTGTGGCTTAGCAGTATAAATAACATTTCAAAATAGTAAATGTTTAATAGGCATTTTGAACTCACTGCAAATATACATGGCCAGGACCTGACCTGGCAGACTGAATTAATAATGGATCAGCCCGTCCCAAGGTCTCTTTCTGTCATGGCCCCTGAACCTTTTCTTCAATGACTGCTCAAACTCAGTTGTAATTCATTCTGTTGCCTGTAAATTGCTCGACATTTTTGAGGCATTAAAGCTCTTCTTTGATTAGTGATTAGGGTGTATCTTTATCTATTTTAGAGTAGTATTTTAAATGACAGTTCTCTGACAGGCCATGGTGTCGTTCACAGAAAGGTCATCAGTTCCCTCCTGACCCCAGACAGCAAAGGCTGAAAGTCAGAGCTGCCCAGTGGCACAAATTTGTCCTCTGTATGCAGTGAATTGATGGGTTTGGTCCAGAGCTTCAGTGGATAAATATCCTCATCCCAAACTGTCATCAGAACTGGTGTTATAATGTCATTCTCAGCAGAAGGTCAAGGGGTGAGCTGGCAGAGAGACTAAATTGTGTCTGCAAACCTAGAAGGAAAGACAAAAACAGACTGACTGGGTGGCCTACAAAAAACCCACCCCATTCCTACAGCTGATTCAGGGTTGTTGCTCCAAGATTCTTGACAATCTAAACTCACTTTCCAGAAGAACACACCACTGGCAGGATTTCTAAGACAGTGAACCGTTGATAAAATGCGATATTTATTAGCAGCTATGAAACTTACAGATCCAAGTAGTAAATAATATTTAGGCTGTTGCAATCTCCTCAATCAGCCTGTACTTATAAAATCAACTAATTGAAATTAGCAAATGAAACAGCTGATCTGGTCTTACCTTTCTCCAACCTCCTGCCAGCAGAAGTTTAACCTTTGCTCTGCAATGTCCAAATAATTGCACACATTCCAGTGACACCATTTCCATGGATTCTTTTTTTCAAAATTTTTCTTTACACTTTGTTTAGATGTTTTTCTTCAGAATTATCCAAATTTGAGCTTATAAGATTTGTTAGTAACCATATGTGGTCACTTTTTGAACACCTGGGTTTTCTTCTGCTCCACTTTCTGCTTTTTGAATGCCATGGGGAAGAAATTATCGATATCAGATCCTTTTCTAAGTTTTTCTGGTTTCCAAAGGAGCTATTTAGAGTTTGCATGATGCATTTTCAGACCAGGACTGTACCATAGTAGCACTAATATAGAGTAAATCATGTTTAAGAGAACATTTTATTCTAGCATTTGCACCTTGTGCACAGCTCACCCACAAGGGGCAATTCCTTGCACATACCTGATTTTGGATGGATTTTTTTCCTGGACAAAGGTTCAAAGAATTACAGTCCTGTATAGTGTTCCTACCCACTTATAAAAATAATTGAATGTCCTTCTTGTTTTGGTTGAGAACCAAACCCTAGTGCTGTGGAAGTCAGAGGATTACAGGGCAGTGAGGTTTGTGCCCCTGAGAATGATATTCTGATGATATTTTACATTCTGTCAACTTAGGGCCCTTCTTCTAGAAGTTAATTCTGCACAAATGAGAGCTCCTCAGTGGACAGCTTGTTTGACATCAGTAGAAACTAAAGAGAATTTAACAGTGGCTGAATACAGTTTAATACAAGCTCTGCCCCTGGTGATATTTCTGCTCAGGGCACAACGAGCTGTGCCTTGCTCACCCCCGTCTGGGATGGATGGGGGCTTCAGAAAGTTGTGGTTGTCTGTAATTCCTCTGAAACTGGGATAATCCAACAGTGTCCCATGCTGGGAAACACCCCTCAATCGTGGTGCCGTGCTTGCTCTCCTAAATGCAGTAAAGGATCCACATAACACACTGCTCCAGACTGCAGGAATTCTGTTTAAAAAGGCAGGTAGGCAGGAAAAGACACAAACTCCTCCTCCTGCCACATGGCAAAAAAGCAAAATAAACCACAAATATAAGTATTTTTCAGGGGAAGGCACTGATCTTAAAGAGAGAAGGGGTTTCCAATATGAGTGAGCTCCAGAAGATGAGTGAACTGAACCAGTTCATAAATATCTTGGCAACCATACGCAATAATATTCAATAGAATTAATTAAATAATTGCAAAGCTCTTCCGCTCAAGTCACTACAGGCTATAAAAGAGAGCTGTTCAGGTTGTTTACTGACTTGGACAGGAATACAAAGATAAGCAGACATATTAAAATGTATAACCAAGCTCTCTTTTGTAGAGACTGAGTTTATTTTCACAGTGTCAAAAAATGTCTGCTTCTATGGGTTCAGCA
>NW_008236209.1:1651301-1698521 GCF_000691975.1 Corvus brachyrhynchos
AGCAGTAATGAATATTCACCAGGAGGTACATTTTAGAAACAAGAACCAGAGAAAACCTCTATAAACACAAATGGGAAGATTAGATGTGGAGTGAAAATTAAACCTCTCAGGAATTTCCCTTTAATTTCTATAATTTATTAATTTGGGAAAAGCACTACTTTCAGTTTTGTCATAGGACAGAAATCCAGTTTTACAGAAGACTTGAAAGGTAACCAATTTACTTATTAAAAATATAGGAGACATGAATGACAGCATTACTGCGTTATTAAAACTTAATTTTAAAATATAATTTATAGGATGAAAACTGCTCTTTCTTAATCATGCTCACTGCCATGGAACAGCTTTAGTAAAGTATATTATTAGATAATTTTACTTTCCTGTTAAGAAATTAATTCTGAGTATTAAAAATTGCTTGATATATTATACATATATCTCATTTTATAGATGGAAATATTTATGTATATATTTTTTTTTTTAATATAAATATCTTTTTTCCTTTAGAGCCAGGCCACCGACTTTATATAGATATATATGTATATATATTTTTTTTTAATATAAATATCTTTTTTTCCTTTAGAGCCAGGCCACCGACTTTATACAGGAGGACCACAGAAGAGAGGGCAGCATGGGTAAGACATGTCAGCCCAGTGGTAGGAAAGGAGCAAGGGAGAAGGGGAATACCCAGATTAAGCCATCTTTTCATAGGATCCTAAAATCACGTTGTTTGTTGAGACTGATCCTTGCCAGGAAGAGACCGGCTGGAATCTAAATCCAGAGTCCTACAGCTCAATTAAGGTGGGGATGAATGAACCAGACCTCTTCATTGCAATCATTTCCTCTTAGCAGGGACGTTGTTCCTTCAGTCTCAGTGAAAATCCAGTTTTAACAGCGGTGCTTAATTTATTGCCAAATTAAGCAGGCAGGATTTTCAAATAAGAAAAGGACAAAAAGCATGTAATTCAAATGCAGCAGTGCTGTTCTCTTATTAAGATTGGTCTCTCTACACTTTCAAATAAAAGCCAGGACATAGTCAGAGCTGACAGCTAACATTATCTGACCTCTATATGTGTTTATGAATATGTGACAGATTTATTTTAAAGAGATAGGCTAAGATGTTTCAGATAAGTCACTCTGAATCAACTCCACACCGTGATTAAATATTACTGATAAGTGTCAACTACCACAGTAAGCCCACTAAGAAAAGGCAAAAAATAAATTTCTCCCTCTAAAGTGGAATGGTCTGGGCTTTTTTTAAAAGTCTCCTGTACAAGAGCAGAGGACAAATATTTGACAAATAGGGATGTCACAGGACTCTTACAATATAATTCTACTATCACCTTAATTGTCATGGAAAATGCAGTGAGATGAACACTGATATGAGCATTACTAAAATTCTGATCACTAATATTCTCAGGAACAGTGTTAATTTTACATGCTAATTGAGTAGATAAAGAGAATTAATATCCCTGAGGGAGAAAAAGAGGTTGTCTGAGGTATGATATGCCCCTCAGTCTGCAGTCAGATGTGATTGTGGATGTGCTGTGTTTCCATAAGCTTCCAGACACACTCACTCGCTTTCTGCTTGGGGTAGGGCTCATTTTTTTTCCTTTTTAATTTTAGATGGTTTATATGTGGAGTGAAGCCCAGTGTGATGGGTTGCTCTTATGAGTGTAATGCTTTATTAATATAAATAGCACTTTCATTAGGGTATTATGGCAAGGGGGTACAATTAGAGGTGGGATAATTAACGTGGAACATGCAAATCTTTACTTTCAGGGAATGCTTAATATAGGACACTGTGCAATGTTGCCTGACTACAGTAATACCTCGGTGCTCTCTTTTAATCCTCATCACTGAAAAAGGAATTTATTCCTGCAGGTAATTCAAATCAAACTGCAAATACTGCAGTGAAAAAGCCCCCACCACAAACACACAGGGGAAAAATACAACAACAAAACAAGCCAACTGGCAATTTATATCCTTACTTAAGCAGAAAAGAAAAACAAAGCCAGCTACTAATTTTCTCTTTAATAAATGAAGTCTACTGATAAACTTATTGATAGACAGATATTCTGGCAACAGATTGTCAAAAACATGTCACCAGGCCACGCACGTAACCCCCACTCACTGACAAGCTGTCTGCAAAGTTAATCTAAGAACCTGTAAAATATCCCAGGTTTGGAGCACAAATATTTTAGTGATGAAGTAAATTCAGAACAAATTAAGTGTTATTATTTGCATTTTTAAGTGCATACGATTGTTAAATATGCAAAGACCGAAATTTAATTCAATATTAAGAGATATTTGTTATCTCTAATAACAGAAAACATGTATTCACAGCTCCCCAAGCAAACAATGCACAGTTACAAATCCAACAGCAAGTGCTGCTTCACGTGCTGCCTTTGGAGCAGAAATGGACGTCTGCTCTTCCGTGCCAAACGTTGCAGTGCTCGGTGTGAGTTTAATGGTTGAATTTCATTTTGGGGGGAAGATTTTGCACTGGTTGCTTATCGCCAGACTTAAGATTTACCCAAATCTTTTCTGAGAACTTGCTCCATCACCAGGTTCCACATTGTGCAGGCACCACATGGGATAAAGAAGTTCGTAATTATTTCAAGAGTCAGATTCTGTTTCTTCTGCTCCTCCTAAATTCTTCCTCTGTTCCAGCAGTCCTTAGGAAGAAGGGGAAGGCCCTTGTTAAGCAAACCATGTCCTGCTGCACCAGTAATTGCTTTTTGGTTGTAGCAGCTGCTCAGTCGTGTTAACACCTCCTTAATGACCCTGGGAGATACTCAAACCTGAACGGACTCAATCCTGAGCAACCTGCTCTGTCTAACCCTGTTTGAGCAGGGGTTTGGGCTGGGTGTTCTCAAGAGGTTCCTGAGAATGTTGTTTTCTTTTCAGGTGTTTTACTTTCTTTATGTTTATTGCTAGAAAGCCTGAGATGTAAAATGAAAGTTGCACTTAAGTCAAGAAAGATCTTTCTCCACCCTCTTGTTTCCAGATGATCGAGCACTAAACCAAGTGGAACAGAGGGTGTGTGGTCACTGTGGAAAAGAACCAGCTAGAAACTTCCCTTTATCTCGAGATGGTGTTTCTCTGGTTGACAAGCTACTCTTGATCCCTGTTGGTATTTCCTGTATGATGTTGCTGCCTGATCCAAGAGGACACTGCTGCCTCAGAACTGGCTCAGAGCTCCAGTAGAGACTCAGCTGCATTGAGAAAGAAACCTCGCAGAAAGAGCAGGAGGAAGGTGTTCTGCTTGGAAGAGAAAACATTTGCGAGACGTGCACTGGTAGGAGATGGGTATCAGACAGAAGGGGGTCGGCAGATAGCATAGACGCAAGAAAAAATAAAATATGTATTACATATTGACTCCAGAATTCACTTATTACATTGAGAAATACACAGGACGTTCTCCCACTTCTAAAATTTCCAGAGTTAATATAAATGGACAAACATATAATAGAACAGGACATAAAATGTCCTAAGCAATGCATCTGCTCTATACTGAAGTGAAATATGTCGATGCAGAGGCTTACATATCCCTTAGGCCAAAGACTCTTTCAAATGCAATTTTTGGTAGCTAAAGCAACATTTGCCTACAGCACCTGTCAAGCATCCATTGAGAACTGAGTCATGTGATTTCTCAGTACACATCATCTTGGGCTGCTGTCAGGATCTGGTGGTGCCCTGATGTTGAGTGCTGCAGCAGGAGTGTACTCCAATTTTGTTCAGGAAAAAGATACTTTGCTCAGAAGATCTTGGCCACGATGAAAGGAAAGGCAAAGCCAAATCCTAACACAGGAGGAGGAGACAGACCTTCCACACAGGCTCAGGAGTTCCAGATGTTCATGGCACCACCTGGACTCAACAATGTTTCTTCTCCTGCACTCTGTGTCAGGATCAGCCGATTCCTCAGAGTAAGGTCAGAGTCTCTGTCTTGGGTGGTTTAATTTTCCCTCTCCAGCCACAATCAGGCAGTGTCTTCCTGTTAGATGGAGTACAAGAGGCCCAAGCTGCCAGCTGCAGTGGAGATGGCCCCTTCTGGCTGGAGAAATCCTGCTTTCCATGCCTGCCTTCCCTGCACCACCCGGAGTCACATTTGGCACAGCAAGGGCACCAGGTGAGCTTCAGTGTTCCAAAGGACTTTGAGGACCTCCCTGGGATGGCTCTTCCAGCTGCAAATGATGCCCTTCACCTTATGCAAAGTGCCTGTATGGAGCTATAGTGGCTTGGCAGCTCTGCCCCAGTGAGGTGGGCCAAGCAATTAACAGGCACAACATCAGATGAAAATGGACACGGCTGCAGGCAGCCAGGACTCCCTGCATTCTCATAAAGCCTTTTAAAAAATTCAATCAGAGCTAGATTTCTAAGTCAAAAGCAGGAAACTGTTTATGTCTCTCTTAAATTTACACACCTATTGGTGAGACACAATAATAATCATCTGCCTGTTTTTATTATAGATAGATATGGAAAAGACAGGAATTTAACAGATTTATGATGTCAGAAAAGAGATCTCATAAATATATATTGGTTTGTAGTGTTCCACGTTGAAACCAGCTACAAGAATGCAGCAGTACTTCATTAACATGCTGGTAAGAACTAAAATGAGATATGAGTTAGGAGTCCTTGGACTGCCCCCCTACCATGTACTTGTACAACTATAAAGCACTTCCCAAAACTGCTTCTTTCCTGTCCAGTGGAGTTCTGGAATTGGAGCAGTCAGGTACTGAGGAACATGCCCACCTGGATTACCTAAAGGGATCCTTTCTGCATTTTGCCTGATACTTCTCCTGTTTAGTTTTCAGATTCCAAATAAAGAAAAAATTATTTTCAAAACATGCAAATTGAACATTCATTAGAATGGAATCTATGTAAAGACACCTTCCAGCATAATTTGAAAAAATCAAGACAAAAATTAAATAAAGAGACCTTCAGATTGAAACAATTAAATCAGCGAGGCTGCCCCAAAGTGCAGTTGTATATCCCAGTCTAAGCAAGACATGCAGTGTGCTATTTCTGCTCTGACACATCAATGTAAGCATAATTTCACTGAAACTGGTTTAAAAGCCTCGATTTCCAAAGGAAATGTTTACGCATTTTCATAAATGTTTGCTTTGCATGAGAAGACTTCTTGTTATAAACAAACAAACAAAAAGTAGTACAAACTGAGTAAGATTAGCTCTAAGAACCAAGACTAGCCTCAGATATCAATTTTTTTCATTCAAAGACTCTATTATTCCTTCTGTTACAAAAAAAAAAGGCAATTAGAAAAGTGGATATGACAACAGAAACTAAAAATAGCAAATAACTGTTTGAACAAAAGTCTCTTGATTTGCCAGAAGAACTTGTTTTTGAAAAGCAATTCTAAAGTATTTCCTATGTGCTTCCTTCAGTCATGTTACATGGTAAATGAAAAAAATTTAAGACAAATTTGACACTTCTGTCAAAATTAGCACATTGTTCCTCTGTCATACCTTTTGCGGTTGGCACAGGTGGGAGTTAGGATTGACTGTAGGAAGAAGAGCCGTGCTCAGCTGTAGATTTAGAGGATGCATTTCAAAAACCACTAGTGAGTCCAACATCTACTAGAAAACTTTATTCACTCTTCAGCACAGCGGTTCTGTTTCTGAAGTTAAGGCCAAACTCACCAGGCATTTTAAAATTATCTGGTAAATACCAAATGTTACCTACATACCTATATGGGGCAACTACACAATATAGACTGTCCTTTAAAAATTCCTTTTTGGGTGTTTTCTCCACAGATACTGGGAATATCTGGTTTCTTTTTGTCCTGACAAACCTGTCTTGTCCCATAAAGCCATTTGTTCCCAGTGCAGCAGCACAGAAACACCTCGGGCTGGCGCCTCTGAGGAGGGGCCCCCAACGAAGGAACAGTTTTCATACAGATAATTCTGATTTTGTGAAGGGCTGTTTGAGGCAAGCTATGTGGAGAGTGAATACAACCAGCACAAAACAGCTGGAATCACAGACCATTTTGAGTTGGAAGGGAGCCACAAGCATCATCAAAGTCCAACTCCTGGCCCTGCACAGAACAACCTAAAAGTCACATTGTGTGTCTGAGGGTGCTGTCCAAACACTTCCTGAACCCTTGGGGCAGTGATCCCTTCCCTGAGGAGCCTGTTCCAGTGTCTGACCACCCTCTGGATGAAGAATTTTTCCTAATGTCCAACCTAAACCTCCCCTGAGTCACCTTCATGATGTTCCCTCAGGTCCTGTCACTGGTCATGAAGGAGAAGAGACCAGAGCCTGCCCCTCCTCTTCCTCACACAAGCAGGTTGTAACTGCTCAGAGGGAAAAAGAGAGTCATTTTATTGTAATTGAATATTTAATTATGTATAAAATCTTATCAAATATAATGAGATGGAAAAAAATCCTGTATTTGCATTAATTGGTTGACCATTGCCACCAAGGAGAATCTGGGCTGTAGCCTCCCCCTTGGTGGTGGTCACTCCAGGCCAGGCTGGGCACTCAGTGCACACATTTTTGTCAGAACAGTTGTGCTGCATTTATGTTGGAAGATATTTGTATTCTAACAGCAACTTGAGATCACCGGGGCAGGACCTTGGTGACCCTGAATGCTTAAAGACCTGTTAGAGAAAAAAAAACCCACATTTTAAACTTATGACAGTATTTACCTTTCAAAGAAGACAGGAAAACAACAACATCTATATGCTGACCTGTGCTGGTGTGGAGAGGATACCCTGCTTCCTTTGCAGCTGCTGGTTGGGTTGGAGCGCTCTGCCAAACATTTTTCCTTTCCAGGACAAGATGACACAAACGGAAACTTGTGCTCAGTCCTCACTTAAAAGTTCTTCAAGGCTGTAATACCTGGGGAGGAGGAAGGGAAGGTGATTGTGCCAAAGTGCTGCTAGTAAGCACACACTGATGGAAAGGCAAACCTGAACTTTTTGGATCAGTAAAATGAGCAGGAAGTAACCAAAGTCTGAACAGCAGGAGCGAGGAGAATGAGAACCTCCCACTCCAGACACAAAATACTGCAGCTTACAGCTTCATCTTGTGAGACCCTACAGCACTTACAAAGTGGAGTCTATAAATTTATATTATTATCCAGGCCATGTTAATAGAGAAAGCACCCAGGCTTACAGCTCCCAAAATAAAAAGCAAAAAAGCAAACGAAAATCCAGAAAATCAAAACCTTCTCTCCAGGACCATTGTAACCCTGCAAGACCTTGGAGTTTTGGACAGTTCTTCTGTGGTATTAAAGCCTCAGTGCCCCTCTGATCAGCCTGCAGTTCCAACAGCTCCCCGGCTCACAGACCAGGTTTCCTCATCTGTTCCCTCACTAGGCAGTTTCCATTGTTCTAATTTAGAAGACAACCTGAGACCATCAGTTTGCTTTAGTTTAACCAGTCTATTTAGCATAGCCAGTGCTTTGCTGAGCAAAAATCATATCCTGTTACCTCTTGCCAGATCACTCTTGTATCTGCTCTCGCAGAGTGTGTGATCTATGGCACAGCCCCAGCCAGCAAGTGGCAGATTAAATACAGACCGAGCAAGAGTGCTACATGAAATTGATAAAATAAGTCTGGATTTATAAATTATACATACATTTCCCAAATTGTCATATCTCCCAATCTTCTCTCTGCTGTTTGCCAGATTTTCTCCCACCAGTCACTGTCACATCACAGCTTCTCCTTTCTTTTTTATGTCCTGATTAACAGGACATCTATATTCTCCCTTGAGCTCTCTTCCTCCCAGCAAGATTATTTTCCATATCCCTACAGAGGGGCCAAGAAAGCATTTGTGAGCCTGAGATGCTTCTTTTTCAAGATATACTGTGTGATCTAATAAAAGATAATACTTTTTCTTATAAATGTAGCTCCATGAGCACAATTCAAATGCTTCAATATAGGTTCAGAAAAAAATCTATATGAAAACAATTTAATCTTAGATTACTTTTAAAAAAAAATCCAATTTAAACATTTTTCCCTATATGTTAGGGGATTCTATTAATCATTTGAGGGGAATGGTTTGACTCTTCAAATATTGATAAAGACTATAGATTTTGCAACAGGGAAAAAACAACCAAACATGGAATGATCAGACTCTCCTGGTAGTATGGATTCTTTAGTGATGTTCAGGACACTTTTGAAAACCTCTGTGTTCACATACACCATTTGCACCTCCTGCTCTATCTTAGAACTTACCCATCAGAGTCATGAATCTAGAACAAATACAAAACCAAAGAGTACTCACGGTGTTTTGGGGTTTGGGTGGGTTTTTTTCACCAAGCTTTACAACTCTAACTTCCTTGCTTGGCTCTCAGTACTCGGAAAGTGCTCAGAGGCTGTGCCAGGTGTTGCAGTGTGGCTCAGCAGAGAGCCCACGGCTGCAGAGCTCTGGAATGCAGGTGGGTTTATTTGCCAAAACACAAACAACAGAGAAGCACACAATTTTATCAAGAAGCAAGTACCACTGAAGCACCACATTTTCCCAAGAGAACAATGTATGAAGCTAGAAAATGGTTCATTAATGCTGAATTTCCCTCAGTGCTTGAGGCCACGTGTAGCTGCTGCAAGTCCTCTTCATACTTTGTGCCCAGTTTCACAGTTTTATTCAAAATCCAGGGCAGGTGCCCACAGGTCTTTTTGGTTTTTCTCTGCAGTGACTTCTCCCGTACATTTCCATCTTGAATAGATGCCACTTTGTTTTCCAAAATGTCTATTTTTGTGATGTGGATATTGCACACGTGAGAGACCCACACCAGCCATATAAGCATCACTTTACATGATGGGTTGATAGGAAAAAACCCTCTTGAAAGCAGAACTGCCTTGCAGTTTTACTCTTTAATTGCACACTCTGTGTTGCTTTTGATTTTTCTTTTTTATAATGGGCTTTGGTTCTACTAGTCAAGCTTTTATCCCTAAACTGAGGAGAAGTGTTCACAATACATAAAACAAAGTGTAGAAAATATCAAAATAATCTGATTGGTTTAGGGAAGTCTCACTGGCAGAGTTTGGAGAGTTCAGTGGTTCAAGGAAAAAGGCTTATTCTGCTTGTCTTAAAGTAAAATGAATTTACAGGTAAAAAGCAGTGTCTGTGTATAGATTACACAAGTACACATCAGGCTAACCCTGGAGCTCAACTTGCTTCTTCTAGCACAAGACAACACACAGCACAAAGAGAAAGCAAACTTCTTGACTATTGCAAGGTACCTTTCTCAGATGTCTTCCCTCCCACTGCTCCAGAGTTGCCAGAGGAAGAACGTGTCTCATTCTCAAACACCAAGTTTGTGTGACGGACACTGAGCTTGTCCCTGTCTGCCCCTGTCAGCAGGGCAGTAAATGTGTTCAATCCTCTGCTGTAGTGCTTCCATTGTAGAACTTATTGTGCATCAGAGACGCAACAGTCCCACCTCTGGATATCCCATTTTATTCAAAATGTTCCTTTCTACTGGCTGGTCTAAAAGCACAGTAGTTCTGTAGCGAGGGGTGGTAAAAGTCATTCCATGTTTCACTTGTAATGGGAATATTTTGTTGAAGTTAATAATAAGTATGCATTGATTACAATTTCACATGTCCATGCTGAAATTAAATCTGTACTGCATGGTTTGACCTTGAAAAGTGTTTGGGTTTGGTATCTAGAAGACAAAAAACCTCAGTGGCAAAAAAAGCCCATAATTTTTGAAAAGAAAAGGATGGCAGTACAAAGAACATTTTAAGATATGCTGTGCTTTTGTAAGAAAGTGCATACATGATGTTAGCAAATAGCACATTTATCACCTGACTGCCTAGGAAAACTACTGTTACTTGAACTCCTTAGACTTTGTGCATTTTAAAGAAAAAGGCTGTAATTCTGTAAGAGTTTGGAGAATGTATTTAACCATTAAAGATCATTTTTTGCTGCCTGTGAAAGATAAGTTTTGAGCTTGTTTAAGACTTTAGACACTCAATGATTTTGTCATTAGGTTTTGCTCTTCTGAAAGCTGTTCACCTCAGCACGGCTTTTAGATTTATGAATCTTAGCAAAGTAGACCTTACCATTTCCATGGTTCATCTGTTTCCCTGCATTACTCTCATGCTAAATCAATCTTCAGATTCATAAAACAAGTCTCTAAATATTAATGCAGGCCAAAGCAGTCTCATCTCGGGTAACTATCACAGCAGAAGAAAACTGGGGAAGCAGCAGCTTTTTGAAAGCCCTTCCCAGCAAAATTCAACTCCCGAGCAAGACAAGAGAAGACAATTCCAGTGAGAAAGAACGTAAAATAATACAGGAAAAGGATGGAGTTTCATAAGGTGATTGGAGAAACACAGGAAAGGGGAAGGCTGAAAGTGAGGAAAAGTGCAATGTGCTGAGAAGTTATGAAAGGGAAGAACAGAACCAAGGAAGGAAGACAGAAAAGAGAAGAAAGCACCCAGCAGTGACAGAAAAGAGAGTGCATAACAAAGTGGTGGAAAGGAGAGCAAACACCAATGAGGTTGTATTCCCTTTTCTTCAGTTTCTGGAAAAACATCAATGAAAAAGCACACAATTAAATGAATGAATGAGTATATAAATTGGGTGAGATATCAGTAGAGGTCGGGGCACAAAAATTCAGATTGACCAAGAGCAAGAGGATGCCTAGGGCTGGTTCCTAATCCTGTCACACTGACACAGCAGCCCTGGATTTCTCCTTGAAAAAAAACCTGCCAATCTCTCAGCTTCAATCTTTGACATGTATCATCCCATAAAATGATGATGACTGGCATCAGGTTTCTGTGGTTTCTTACACACTGACATATTGATTCCTTGGGGGTTTTTGGTTTCTTTAATTTTCAAATTTCTGTTTAATTAATCTTTCTTCAGGTTGTCGAGTCTCACAGGTGATTTTTGTAAGCAAATTCTCTCACCTGGGTAGATTTCTTCTGCTTTCATGGCTTTGTTGCATTTTCTCAAAGAACAGAAGGAAAGATTAAAGGGGCATTGAGCACAGGCAGCAAAACTGGACACTTGTCTTCGCAGTGATTTTTTTTTTTTAATTGGCAATCAAGAGGAATTAAAACAAGAGTGGAAAAGAAGAACTTCTGCCAAGAGAGAGAGAGCAAGAGCCTGTATTTCTGCTTCCAGTTTCTGACATGATATGTTCAAATACCTTTCAGTTCCAGTATGTCAGCTCATGTTTCACCAAATGATGTGGCATAATGCAACCTGACACACCAATTGTTTTTTGACAGAAATGTAAAGAAAAAGAGCGTCTCCGCTCTGCTGGTAAAGAAATAATTTTAAGTAGAGAAACAGCAATTTTTCTCCTAAACATTAATGCATCAAAGTGTAATGGCCTTGAGAGCTCTGCTCTTCTTCCAGGGCTCGGGGACAGCTGTAGGGCAGCTCTGGGCTGTGTCCGAGCCCAGCCAGCTCAGCTGGGTGCCCCGAGCCGGGGCTGAGCCCCGCTGCTGCTGCGCAGTTGCCGCTGTCCCGTTGGGCTGCAGCCTGGATGCTCCCAGCTGTGCCACAGCTGGGGCTGTGCCTGACCGCGGTCCCAGCGATCCCCGGCTGCTCCAGGACACGGCTCCGGCTTCCCAGCTCTCCTCGGAGCTGCCCCAGCTCTGCAGGCTCGGCTGGCCGTGGGCAGCGTCCCTGCCCCTGCTCCTGAGCTCGGCCACTCCGCTGGTCAGAGCTGCCAGCACCCCCAGGAGCAGCAGGATGGGGTCCCCCTGCCTGATCCCAGCCAGCCCCTCTCCCTCAGCCCCAACACGGAATAAAAAGTGTTCACTGCCCCAGGAAGAGCCTTGCTGCATCCCTACAGCCCTGCTGGAACCTCCCAGCCCTGGAGGATTTTAATTGTAAACCTTTTAATGTCAAAGCACGTTTGTAGGGCCCTGGGTGAGTGGATGACCTTTAATTTTAGACATGTATTATGTGTTCAGAGTGATTAAAGGAGGAATCAAGATCAGCTTTTAACAGCTGGAAATTTCATGCAATCAGTTTGAGTATTATAATTTTGGGGCTTTTCAGCAGCAACGTTTCCCGAGATCTAGAGCTTTTTGTTTTGTTTTTCCCTTTTATTAACTATTCTCTCTTCAGCAGGTCTACACGACACTAGAAGGCTGCATCTGCCTTCCTGGGGGCACAAACTGTGGCTAAAGAAATGAGCATTGGGGTAATGCAAAAACTGGAAGTTGTCATCACCTGCAGTCCAATCTATGACCAGGTGAAAGACACCCAAGAGAAGTCGACAAGGTCTAATAAAGGAACCCAGAGCCTTCTACTGCTGGTCACACAAAAAATCACTAAGGAAAACCAACTTTTTTGACTATTCCAATGAATGTTTTTGGGCACACAGCTCCCTGGTAGCTTGAAGGAAGGGTGTTCCCAGCCCTTTTTCTGCGACACAGGTTAGTTTGGCTGCTGGGTTGGTGGGAGATATAGGAAAGGAGCTGCAAGCAGTAGGGTTTTTTTTTGTTCTCTTCCCTGATAAGGAGTGAGAGAATGGGAGCAGAGTGGCAATAATCCTCTGTGTAGTTACTGAGCCCATTCTGTCCTCTGTGCTCAGGTACAGAACTCCTAAGGAATTCTGATAAAGAAAAATAGGTTTTGTCTTAACTGACTCTTGAAATTCTTTCAACTGGGGAATTGCAGCAGTGCTATTAAAAACCAGTTTTATTGACATGACACGTTTCCTGGGATGGGCCATTAATCATTTTGTGTTCTTGTACCAATAGTACACTTAACATTTGAAATTCAAGCAAAATCTTAATGATACAACTATCAGGAGGAAAAATGGAGCACTGAATCTACCTAAAGTGGTGCTTCTGCTGTGACTGAGCAGCACATTCAGACCAATACCTATCAGCTGGATTCCTACTGCTAGTGTGGAGTTTTATTCCTTAAAGTATTGTTCGTCAAAAGGGAGGAGGTGAGCAATGCCATTCTTGTCCCCTACCTGCTCAGAAGAACTGCTGGCTATGGAATCCTGCCGTGTCCTCGTCTCTGGGGTTTTCTTTCAAAAGGTATGCATAAACATATCCTTGATGATCATACTGGGCATCTGTTTCAGCCCCAAGCAACACTGATTATTATGGTTCTACACCAAAATAACTTAATGAGGTTGAGGCTACAGGTTTTGCTCCTGTTTTCCAAATAATAACCTGCCCTCATTTACAAGTCACTAAAAGAGGATTAATTTTGACTTTACAATGTGTGGTGATTTCAAACCTCTAGAAAAGCAATCTATTAATGTGTGACTACCTTAATTAGCATCCATGACTTTTATTGGTCCTGGCTGCTCCCCTAAAAGCATTTTTTTGGCAAAATAAACAAATTAGTATTATTTTAAAGAGCAGAAGGGGAGGAAAGCAATACTGTTCATATAAAAGGGAGGTTCAGAGACAAGGGAGTCACTGGTACAGAGCAGAGATGAGCACAGCTGCAGACCCCAACCAGCAGTGAGCAGAGTGAAGCCTAAGGATGAGGAAACGGCTAATGAACATTAATGGCCTTAAATTAAAGGAAAGTAGATTTAGGTTTGATATTAGGGAGAAATTCTCCCCTGTGCGGGTGGGCAGGCCCTGGCACAGGGTGCCCAGAGCAGCTGGGGCTGCCCCTGGATCCCTGGCAGTGCCCAAGGCCAGGCTGGACATTGGGACTTGGAGCAGCCTGGGACAGTGGGAGGTGTCCCTGCCCATGGCAGGGGGTGGAACCAGAGGAACTTTTAGGTCTTCTCCAACCCAAACCATTCAGGGATTCTAAAAGGCTCCCTGCAGGTGCAAAATCTGTGCCAGCTCGAGTCCTGTCCCTGCTGTGACACTCCAGGTAATTGTGTTAAGGCTTGCCATTGTCACAGAGCAGCTGCTTCTGTTCTGATTATGTTACTGCAGCTCCATATTGTCTGCAAGGCACGGGATTTGAAACAGCCCTGCTGAGTTTTGGTCCTCAGTGTCCCTTGTTTCAGGGTAAATTCCATACCTACTCTATCCCTCTGCTTTGCTTTCCTCCACATCCTTCTGAAGGCAAGCCAGACAGGGGATCCATGGTCACTAGAATTTCCCTTCAGATTTCAAAGACTTTAGCATGAAAACAGTTTTGTGGCAAGTGTAAAATGGGTGGGTGTCTAGGGAGCAGCTGGTGAGCACAGACACCTCAGCCAGTGGTGAATCCCACACTAGCACACTGCCCTAACTCAGTCCAGGATGAGTAAAGAACGTAACACACACAGCAACAGAGCCACAGAAACCTGCAAGGGGCAAGAGGAAGGTGGGAGGAATCAGAGCTGAGGCGTGTTAGGGAAAAAAAGATCAGAAAACACAAACTGCACTAAAGCTCTTTTCGTACCAAATTAAACATGACTATCAATCTGCTGTGTTTTTGCAGGCTGGGTTTACAAATACATTACTTCACCAAACTTCTTACAGCTTTAATAAAAAAAAAACCCAACTCGAATGAGTAATAGTCAGTTTTGTTGTCTGATAATAGATTGATGGCCTTAAGCTTTCTCAAAGGAAATTCAATTTGAATAAGGATTAAACTCGAATTGTGAGTGAAGTATCCATCTACAAATACTTATTTCTCACATTCATTCTAAATTCTGGTTGTACTTTGTCTTCCAAAACATTGTGTTTTGAAGCTAGACACAGCTAAATCACACAATATCCATATTAATAAAGATGTTTAATGCAAGAACTTTGTTTTTCTCACAATAATTCATGTCTCAAAAAGGTCTTTTGTAGCACCATAGGTAAAAAAGATGTATCTGTGAGAAGCAGATTGAAGCAAAAATAAACACAGTTCTTTTATTTTGATATTTTGGTTGAGGCTTTTAAGTTCAAGTAATTAACTCACGGTTTTCTTGTATCCTTCTGCTGCTTCTTCTGTCTCTGTGTCAAAATAATTTCATTAAAACACTCACACATTATCATTCTAATGAATTTCTGACAAGTTCATATACTCCTTGCAGAGGTGTAATTACAGGTGAGGTTTGGGTTTGATTCAATGCCTGATCCATTTACTGTTTAGAGAGCAGGAAAAACACCAAGTGTAAGAGAAACTGAACTCACATTTTCAAACTTCTGACCATCTTTTCAGTCAATATTTAAGATTCATATCATTCAGCTGGGCTCAAATACCTTTACCACAGATTTAACAAGAGAGAATCACTGCAGCTGTGGAGTGCACACTTGGCCATGAACAGGAGATGCTACAGATCCTTCTGAGCAGCCACTACAAGTCAAAACAAGCTCGGGATGTTCTAAAAGAGCACTCACTGGAGCAATCTGAGGCAAGGAAGGAGATTATCTAATTAATTTATGAGTTTTCAGCTCCTCATATGTTAGCTTCCTCATATGTAGCTTCTTCAAAGAAGTCCTAAAATGCAGCAATACAGGGAACAATCAGAGAAAAAAATCTGCTTTTTGTGTAAGGCAGTAAGGAGAGGAAGGCAGAAAAAAAAGTGGGTTTACTTCTCCTGTGCATGAAAAGGAATGGGGTTAGAGTTGCTTTAGACACTCATTCAAAAACATTCTCCATAAATGAACTAATTTTGAAATCACCTATAATTGAATGCACAGATAATTTTAGCTTTGTACATCAAGTATAGTATTGCAGAAACGGCAGAAAGAGGAAATGGCATGTGATATTTGTTGAATTTAGAAACAGCAAACTAAGAGGAAAAGTATATTTTTCTCCAAAAAAAGACTCTGACAGTTAGTGGAAACAGTCAAGTCCTAAGCAGGGTAATGAGCAGCAATGCTGCTCTAAACATTACTCTCAACATAAGAAATAAATATAAAGCAATGAAAAATAGACTCTGGATGAAGCATTCTTCCCTGAGCACACTCCATTCAAGGTGATGACTAATTAGGAAAATCTCCAAAACTGAGTTTTTCTTTCTTTAAGTGCTACAGTGGAGATAATATAAATATAACTCAGCCTTGTAAACTGATTCTGCTCCTGAAAATAAACTTTTAAGCATATGGTCACACGGTCAGGAAAGCCAATGTATAGGAAGAACAATTCTTGAACAGCATGAGAACAGTCTGGAATTACATGCTAGGGCTCACACGAGGGGGTTTCCACAGCCACAATTTCATCAAATAAATTTTAGAGTTTGACAATTAATCACACAGAAATACAAGGAGGATTTCCAGGAAATGTTTACATTGTTCCACTCGGCTTCTGAACAGTGGGATTCACTTCTGATGGAGGGAGTAGGGATTTTCTTTTTGAATGCAGTGGATTTCTTCATTAAGTAAAATGAGATGGAAATAAAAGAGCTCAAATTGCATCAGGAAACACTGCTTACCACAGGGGAGCTCTGCATCCAAATGCTCCACTGATTCTGGCCTGCAACATATGGACAATATCAGCAAAGCTCCAGCCCATCATTCCTGCACTGATTTTTGATAACAGAGCCCATTGATCCACCTCCTGATAGTGATTTCCATGAATGGATTTGGTCCTACTTCCTTAAGTTCCTTTTTATTTTTCTGCGGCTCTAATTTATCAACCAGGCTCCTGATAGACCTCCTGTTAACAAAAATGGAACAACAGCACCCCCTCCAAGATAAAGGGATTGTTTCTTCAGAGTTCTTTGAAAAGAAATGTATTGAGTGTATATGATATCTACAGAAGCCTTTCTCCCACTAAAAGGTAACCTGAGCAAGACTGGATATCCTGATAGTATTTTGGATAAGTAGATGGCTCCTGATCCAATCACTTGTGATACAAATGATCTGTAACTGGGGTATCATAAAATTAGAAATGTAAAAGAATGATTTGTGCTCAAAGGTATTCTCAAAAAAGGAAGATAAAGTGAAGGTGAGGTCATTGAGAAATTTCCCCTGCAGGAACAAATGTAAATGTTCTGTGTGCTCTAGAAACCCTGAAATACAACAGGAGAACATTATTGTTTAGAAAATCCTTGCCAGAATTACAGAAAGGATATCAGCACTTGAACACTGGTAGGCTTCTTTACTCATAAATCATTACAATAAATTACGAGTGTCCAGTAGCATTCAGTAAAATGTGTAAATGTCAAAATAATTTGTCCCAAAATCCTCATCACCATCATCAGCTATTTTTTAAAGGAAACAATAAGAAAAAAATCCAGAATTTGCCAAATGAAGCACTTTAAACATCCTTGTTTGGTTTTCATATCTCAGTGAAGATCGGGTTTACGATGAAGCTGAGTCACTTATATATTTGGAATTTCTTAATTCACTCTTATTTTACAATTCCTTTATCCAGTTTGTTCTACAGAACTGATGTTTGGCAGTGAATTTTCACCTGGTTTTTCTTCCAAACAGAGCACGAACAAAGCTGGTGTGACTCGGCGAGTTTTGACTATCTCTGCACAAATCCAGATTTGTTGTGGGAAGAATGCAGAGAGTACTTCAATGCCACCCCTGCTTGTTTAACTGTATTTCCTGGAAAACTCTACAGAAAAGGAAAAACAGAGGAGCAAATCCTTGGATAAGTCTCTTTGCTCATCCTCCCTTTCTGCTCCTTTGGTTTTGCTCTGCAGCCTGCAGTTGCCTGAATGTTTGGTGCTTCCACTGGGAAATGGAGAGCTCCAATCTGTATTTATACAGGATCCATACCCTGTGTGTCATTTTTGTCTCTTGAGCTGTTTTCATCTCCCTCTCCAGCTGAGGCACGGCCGGTGCAACAATCACCGCCCTGCAGTGCCTGCAGGTCACTGCTGCCACCAATCTCCCAGGGGAGCTGCTCCTGTGGGCAATTCCAAACCTGCCCCAGTCCCAATCACTCTGATTAGCAAAATTCTTCTATGCCTGCTCTGTTTGCTAACTTGGATCATTTACCTGAGCAGCACCCAGGTAAGGAATTCCAGGAGATTACAGAAAGGGTTGCCTTCCACAGGGAATATTGGCATGAAGAGGAGGGGCTGGGGGCCAGCAGCAGCCTCCAGCTGGTAGGACTCCAGACAGAAGCATAGATCTGCATCAAGTGAGCCTGGATGCACAGGGAAATGTATATTCTGCTTTATCTTTGCACCAGAACACATCTGACTTCTATCAGCTGCAGGAGAATGGACACCCCCTGACCCAGCATTAAGTTAAATTCTTACAAACAGATGATACTTGATTTAGCATAACCTCTTCGGAGACAAAGCTACTCTTTCAGAAACGTTCATAAATATGATCTGGCAGGGAACATTTCTATGAGTTCAGCAGAATGTCTTGTCTGGACTCAGCATTTCTGGGCTGTGCTCACTGAGAGCTCAGTTAATTTCCCGTGGAAGTGCAATCTGAGTCCTTCAGACAGGGAAGGCTACACCCACTGCTAAATTACAGAGATTTAGAAATTAACTCTTCTGTCTGTGTAGACATACAGAAGGGCAAAGAAAGTAAGTGAACCTTTTCTCAAGCTTTGCAGAGGCATAAAAATGGTGCAGAGATTTCAAATAATTTTTTAAAAAAAGGTAGAGAGTATCTGTATTGACATTACATCCAACTTAGGTGACAGTGCTGGACAGAAGCTTTTTAAATACTTTTAACCATTATTAGGTATAAACAGATCCTTTCCTCAACATCAGTTACATGCTATTTTTAATCTCTATGTTGAATATTATCTGATTTTCCTCTTATACCTACTACATTTATTAGCATAGCAATTTATATTTAGTAACATAAATTATGTTTTGTGCTAAGATTGTGAAACATGCAGAAGTGTTTACTGCAGCTGCTGTGCCTTGCATGTCCTCACAGTATTCTGATTTACTGGGTAATCTTTTTCAGAAGATCTCTTAGCATAAGAGTAAGCAATTTTGCACCATACCTATGTCATGTTTTGTTGAATCCACATCAAGATGCCAGTGCCCTGCAGCACCTGGAAATGTGCACTGATCTTCTGCAACACTTGTTCCAGCTCTTCAAGACTAAAATTGATTTTTCTCAAAGTGGCATGTGAAGGTACAAAGTGTACCTAGTGATCCATAGCTCAAATGAGTGTAACAATACCAGTCCCAGTCGTTGAGGAAGCAGTAACTTTTTAAGTCTTTGCAAGCAACAGTGCAAGAAAGAACAGACTGTAGTGAAGAATTTATCTTGTAAAATGCCAGGCAGTCAAGTTGTTTTACTGCTGCTGGAGGCTATTGTCAGTGTTGCTAAGTAAATGGTAGAAATAGTTTTCTTTAATTGGAAAGAGCTGGGATACCATGGTGATGTGCTTTTTATAGTACCCCGACACAAACAGATAAACCAAGGTTTCTAAACTCAGATTTTATCATGGCATGATTTGCCCAATTGTGTGGTTGACTGTGAAAGGCTCAAATCCTCCCTCTGAACACTGAAACAGCCTCTCCTTGTTCTCCCAGCACACAGTCCTGTCGGTGAGGCTGAGGTGTCCTGGAGGGAGGGCAAGCACAGGTTAGAGGGTGCCTTTGCACACAGAGTCCAGTGGAGCCTGGCACTTGCTGTTCCCTCCTCAGGGATTCCCTGGAAACTCTGCACTCGCTCCAGGCAGCACTCAGGAGACGTCCTGGAGAGGACAGTGACCAAGGCAGTGCCACCAGTGCCATCCCCCTGCTGCTCTGCCAGGCCATGGCGCTTCCCCAGCATGTGAGCCAAGGAATGGCCTCAGATGGGATTTCACCTGCAGAGTCCCTGCAGACCTGTCAGCTAAGAAAAAATCAAGGAGCTGAAAGATAGAACATGATTTAACACAGCTGTGACTTATTCTGGACTTCCACAGTTTCACTGGAAAGTGTATGAACAGCACAGTTTTTACTGCTAATATGTCCTGAAATAAACACCTGAATATTAAAACAATTAATGTTTCTACCTGCACTGGGTTCCTGCAGAGTGCAGGGCTTTAAAAAATCTATTTACTTCTCATTAAATGTGTGCAACTAAAGGAGAAGTCTCACAAGTCCAAGGAGAGTTAACACCTCAGTGAATAAAAGAATTAAGACATTGCAACATCTGAAATAACAGATCTTTGCAGTTACAAGTGAAAAGTGACCTTTGTGGTTTTAGTTCCTATTTTTTTCTCATTGAACATGATATTTCTGTCTTTTTTCTCCTACTTGCAAATAGGGATTGTAAAAAGTTGGGGTTTGACTCTCTAGAATAGTTCTTAGAAGGCCATTCAAGGAGAACAGGTGCAGATGCTCGGCATTTTTCAAATTCAAATATAAACAAGGAAGCATATCTGAGGTCTGTCAGGTCCTGGATAAAATTCCAGCACTGAGGGAAGGACGTGGGGGTCCTGTGGTCAGGGAGTTGGACATGAGTCAGTGGTCAGTTGCTCTTGAACCAAGTTAGAGGAACAACCATTCCCCTCTCACTGCACTGCACAGACCAATATCCAAATGGGATTTGTTCCCTTTGCATCCCTCTGACGACAGTGGTAGATGCTCACCCAGGATCTCTGCTCAGTAACAGAGGCAATTGCTTCTCACCCATCTCGTGTGCTCAGAACTGAGGTTATAAAATACTGAGAGTTAAATGGAAAATTTGTATGAAATCTGAGACAATCAATGTCAGTCTTACAGACACGAAAATGCATAAACTGAGCGCAACTCTGAAGGCTCAGGCTGTGTCAACACCAAGTTTGTGGAGTTCTGGCAAAATTGTATGGAAATGAGTGTTAGTAAATTACAAAGATGATCTCAGATTTTATTTCTTTAAAATTTTAATGGCAGGTGTAGCTTTTAAAGAACAGACTATGCTAATTATATCCCTTGCTTGCAGTCACATACCTTTTTAAATAATGCAGCTCCCGATAATCACAGTTTCAGTGTAGCTGTTGGGGGGAATAGCTCCAGTTGAGGAGATCATTCCCAGAGTCCTTCAGGCTGTAATGCCAGGCAGTTTTCTGATTCTGTTCACAGAAAGTATAAATGAGGATTAGACTCCAGTAATTTGCCCATGCCCTGGCTGTGATTAGCACAGTGTGCAATATGGAACAGTGTTCACGGGCGTTCATGGGCATGGGGGGAATCCTGTCGCATTCCCAGGTCCCTGGGAAAAGGACCTGCCATGGCAATACCCAGCTGCTCCTGCACCCCAAATGCAGAGATATTAATAGACTGCTTAACTTTTACTAAGAAGAGAGCAGGTAACATAGTCTTACTTTTAAATTATGGTTCATTAGGCCTATTTCTTAACGTGATTAATGACATATCAGTGCTCAAAGCACGGGACATTCATCAGCAGAACTGTGTGCCCTTAGCACAGGCATTGAGGGAATTCCAGAACGTTACAACACAAAGTTCTACTATTTCTATGAAGGTCTGAAATGACAAATCACCAAAGAACAGAAACCATTACAGTCTTGAAATAGGAATTAATTTGTGTATTTAGTGAGACATATTTTCCTCTGAAGGTGCAAGGATTTCATAAACCTGTGTGTGTAGGGCATGTGACCATAGAGGTAAATATGAACACAGGAAAAGCCAGATAATGAGAAATAGTTCAAATTTAAACATTTTCCAGTGCAGAATGTGAGACAGCAGGAAAATAACCTTTCTTGAAGATAGAAACTAGCTTTGGTCAAGGTTTTCTCAATGGAAGAAACATGTTCTGAATCTTGAATTAACAACTGAGAGAGACAGAGAGAGCACTGACAGTTCTGTAGAATGCTGACCAAGGGCATATTCTATATATAATACAGAAATAATACAACTTACTCCTAAGCATCTCTGTAATTAGAGCATGAAAGATCAGTTCTCAAAATCAGGCACTAATTACAAAAAATACCTCATGAAATAAGTGCCCACAGGGAATACTGCTGATAAAACTGAGATGCAGACCAGGTAAGCCAAAGACCCCGAGGACAAAATTCTCCAAATTCTTAGAGAAATTGAACATAGCCTCAAAAGTAAGCAGAGGTAGGGAGTCTTGGTCCCTAAAATGTAAAGATGGCTGGGAAATTAGATAATCAATTAGAAATAATGGAAGCAGATATTATTACTTTTTGTAACATCTGTGCATCTCTGCACATTTTTGATCAAATACCGTGCTTTCAGATCTGTTTCTTGTTTTACCACGAGTCATGAGTGACTTTTTCTTTTCTGCTTAGTTTTGTTCATTTTTTATTTTATCTTCCTTTTCTTCCCCAACCTTGATTGTCTGTCTTGGTCTGTTATTTCATCTCCTCTTTCATGTATACTGTAAATGCTCTGGAGTAAATACTTGTTTCTTTGTTATAGGTCTGCAGAGAGCCCTGAATAACCCAGCCATGATCTAAAAATGAGGGGTTTAAGTAATAGTATGCAAATAAATGAATAAAAAGGTGTTTATTGCACTTGAATCTTAATAGAAACAGATTATTAATGGATATTAAACACTGATTTTATTAATTTAGGAAAAAAACAAGGGAAAATCTTGTAGGCAAACAAGTCTTAAAAAATATATTTTTACACAATCTGTTGTAGTTATCTTCAGAAAAACTTCCTGGTTCTGCCTTCAAAAGCAGAGCTATTCTGAAAGAATGAAAAATTAGAAAAAAAAAAAAGTTAATAATCTGTTCTGTCTATCAAAAGGAGGCCTGTGAATTACTCAGTGCCTCAGTGCCCTGACCCCTGTGGAAGATTGAAAATTGACTCTCTGGAACTGAAATCAAAGAGGTGTTGCGAAATCTGTCATAAAAACCCCATTTTTAATGGATCCAATTGATTCAGAACTGGCCATTATTAAATGGACATTCATATCAGAATGCAGTGTTTTTGTAGAACGTTCTGGGGCTGGTGAGGAGCTGCTGATGGGGATCACAACTCCAGTCTGATCATTTCAGCAGGTGGTGACCCCAGCTGCTGTTGCAGTTCAGGTTTGTGAAGTGCCAGAGCCTGGCTGGGCACCAGGACAGGGACACAGCCCTGTCCCCCCTCACCCTGCTGGGGCTGGGCTCTGCAGCAGAGAAGAGTCTGGATCTCCAGACACAGCCACTCCAACTCGTCCAGCAGAGAGCACAACTGCTAATAAATCTGCCATTCCATTCAACAGGTCACAGTCTGCTCTCAGAACACTGCTGAAACCAAAGCTTTGGCCAATGTCACATCACTGCCCACGTGGCTTGTCTGCCATTTAAGAACATTTTGACTTCCTGCATTCCTAACACAGTTCGTTCAATCCCAGGGAAAAAAAAAAAATTTGAAATTTGTAAAAGATGAAATAAGAAAAATGAAGAGTCTGAAGTGCAAGTGCAGCTTCACCATTGTCTCTGTGAGGCAGAGACTCTGGTTCTCTGAGCCCCTTGGACAATGAAAATCATTGCAGGGCTTCCTCCAAACCCCGTCAGTGTCCCAGCCCAACCCAGTGGGAGGCTGTCTGGGAAATGGGATGTTTGCTGGATGACCTTGATTGCAGTTTGAGGAGGATGTTTGAGAACGGCTGATACTCTGCCAAAATAGTGCTGGGAGAGCTCTCAAATGAGACATGTTGTTTTTCATATCCCCGCAGTTACTTCTGTGTGTTTCTAAATCTGACCTCTAAATTTATCCCCTGAAGAATTTCTAAAATGACGGTATTCCAGAATAATAATTGTTAAAAGTTTTCATGGTTTGTTTTGTCTCCTCAAAATCTGTACTTACAAAAGTGAAATTTCATCCTTTATCTCACCTCTACCTTTGAGATTTTTTCTGCTCTTTAGAAATCAACAATCTGCTAATAATAGATACTTCACACAAGATGTGTTAAGTGGTGTTTTATAAATGATGTTCTATAGCAATGGATTACTCACAACACTTCAGCCATCTAAATCAGAACACATTTTAACAAAGTGGAAGATCAGCTTTTTGGAGTTATTATAAACTCTACATTTAAATTTTTGTCTATTTAACTTTATATTTCCATTTTCAGTTACTAGAACCTTCATTATCTGTAAAATTGGAATAAATTTGTACGTGGTTTAGACAGACAAATTTTTGTTGACTTTAAGTCTATCATGCAGTTTGCATCTCTTCAAGCAACCACGCTAATGCAGAGAAAAGTGAAAGGATAATTACCCGAAATTTTTAGGTTTCTGCCTATGATAAGTCACTTTTATTCATCATTTGGAAGAAAAAATCTTAAACCAGAAGTTGGTTTATTTTTTTCCTCTCCTGGTTAACTGTCCTGACCTGTTTTTAGCACTTCTATTTGTGCTGGTCACCTCTGACCAGCACATTTTAGGAGTATTCAAGGACAAATGTGTTTGTCCTCTTCATGTGATTGATCCTTTGATTACAGACTGTCTGATCAAGCCTTTCCCTGACACAACATGAGCAGAACTCTGGTGACAGCATTGGTACTGCCTGCTCAACATCTGTGCCATGAAAAGATACTGCCTGGGAAATGAATTAGGCATGAATCAGTTTTTATATCCCCATATAAAACAAATATGAAATAAATCAAATTATTGTTTAATATGCTTAATTATCTTTTAATGTGTTGCCAGTCACATAGCATATGTCCTGTAAAAGCACTTGGTTTGGTCCTGTGAACATGTCATGTATATCTTAATGAAGAGAGATGGCACAACAAGTTCTTGCCAGAGTAGGAATCCACTGGAAAAAAAATGAGTTATAATAGAGATTCCTGCTCTAAAAACTGTGTTAGCAGAGACATAATTCATTTTGGAAAGGGTGCATTAATTAGAAATTCCTTTCTCTGAAAACAGTGAATAATCCATTTCACTGATTAATATTTATCAGAGAATCCTTGAGGTTGGAACCTCCTGAGCTCAGCTGCTCCAACCCTTGCTAAGAGCAGGCTCGACACAAGCAGGTTGCCAAGGGCCTTGGGCCACTCTCATTTTTATTTTCTCCAAGAATTCCCCTTTCTCAGCCTGTCCCAGAAAGTTTTTTCCTATATTTAACTTAGATTTCCTGTACATGATTTATGCCCACTGCTGCTCATCCTGTCACTTGGGCACCACTGACATCTGATTGTGGGTTTTAAAAGGAACTTAATTCTAATAATTGTTTATATAAAACAAAATCTGAAAAAAAAAAATATTTACAGTTCTGAAAAAATACAAAAAGCGTTGCTTAATCCAAAGTGCCTCCTTACCATCCCTGCTCTAGGTAGAACACTGCACTTTCAGAATGTGATAAAGCACTTTTCAGGAAAAATTTAGCAGTAAAAAGGACTTTGAAAACTAAAAGAAATTACAAGAATTCTTTGTAAGTAATTTAATAGTATTTGCTTGGATCTAGACGAAAATGGGACATCATCCAAATGATTTTGTGGGCTAATATCACTGAGAGGAGCAATTTTCTGTTCAAGAGTACACACTGAGTCATTAAAGTCTGGATTAAGAGTATCACTGACTGATACACTTTGCCTACATGTACTGCAGCACAAATTTCTATATCCACACACGGAATGCCACGTACTCAGCTGGGCAACATTTAATTTACTGAGCTCTCCGTTTTTAACAAGTCTGAAAGAAGGAACCTGTTAAATGTCTACAATATGTTCACCTTTCACAGTGCATAATAAAGTCAAACACTCTCTTACAGCTCCTTCACTGCAAACATCCTGGCAAAGAAATGAAACCCTTAATGGAGTGAACTCTTCTGCAGGTGGTGCTTGAAAGCTTGATTTTCCCATCTCAGGGAAGCAGCATTTTCCCATTGCACATCCTGCCAGGCCATCAAGTGCTCCAGAGATCACCTTTGGTGCAGCTTCTTCAAGCATCAGGGTGAACTTTTTGCTGTGGGTTCTACTGTAAAATTAGATTCATGCATTGCACTCCTGGGCTCTTGTATTCAGATGATAATTTTCACTTGCTTCTTGCTATTCTCAAGGAAATAACCAGCTCCATATGACTCATCATTTGTGGGAGTTCCATGCCAAGCCTGCTTGCACACAAAAGAAAATTACATAATTATACTAAATTCTGCAAATCAAAAACTTCTTTGTAATTGCCTTAAGATTATTTCATATTTCATTCTCAGAAGATGCTTCCCTGTGTAGCCATTTAGAAGGAACATTTATTACAAAAGTTAATTACAGTTTCTTAAAGAATAAAATGGGCCTTTTTTGATCTTTTGGGGTTTTTTGGTTCCAAAGAATATCTCTGTTACACACATGTCTGAATTTTGGGTTTATGTTTCAGTTTTGCCCATATTTTTGACCATCTGATTAAGGAAATGTCATTTAGCTTTCCTGTACATGTATCTCATCAGTAAAACATATTTTATTGAAATGGCATATATATATTGGGCAAAAAAATGCCAAACACAGCATCAGTGCTGTTCTTAACAGTCTCTGAACTAATTTTAACTTCAGGAAAATACTTTAAAATTAAAAAGGAAGGGAAAAAATACAGAAACATTTAAAATAACACGCTATTTCAACACACAGGTGAAAACAGACAGGACTTTGAAAACATCACTTACTTGGAGGAAAGAAGGACCAGGAAGAAAATTGATTAAAAAATAAAAGTTTTCCCACTTCCTGATGTATATTTTTGTGGGGTTTCTTGGAGTCCAACACCACCAACCCAGCAGTCAGCAGCTGTTTCTGATGTGTTGTTTCCTAACTTAGCTACAGTCTTTCACTTGAATCTCTAGAGAAAGTTATTGTCTAGGAAAGCTGAACTCATAAGGGGGAGAAAAAGACTGGAAAAATTCCTTCTAATTACTGCTATATCCATTTGGGGAAGCATCAAAAATGTCTCCTTGTTTCTTCCAATAGAGTAGAACCAAAGAAAAGTCTCAGTCTGAGCCCAGCTCTGCCTGGTTCCTGAGAATGCCTCTCACCAAATGGGATTTCTGGACTCCAGGCAAGTGGGGAGAGGTAATAAAGCACTTATCATAATTTAATGATAACCAGTCACAGAGCTCTGTTTAGCCAATTCTAATGCTTCAGAAAATTGGATTTGGATGAAGTCTCTGCACCTGAATTTCCTCTCCCTTTGTATTTCCTGCAAAGGGCTGTTCCATAAAATAGGGACCGAGAGCTTCCCCACAGCCTGCAGTTCAAGGTGTTTTACTGCCTTCGTGACCACCAGAGCCCTGCTTGTGTTCCCCACCTGCTGGCAGCAAGGGGCAGAAAAGGCGTGTTCTGACAGTGCCTGCTGTTTTCTCCCACCTTTGGCACTTTCCTCTGCCTTTCTCTGAATGCTCTGCACAGCAGCTCTCCCTGGTCCTCACCTTCCCCTCTACCTCCATACGTGGAAGCAGAGAACAGAGAATTCTCAGCCCAGTACTCTTTTCTCTCTGCTTTGGGGACAACTTTGAGACATATTTCATAGGCACTTGGCAGATTCATAGCTCCTGCCTGCAACCTGGCTGAATTCCAGCCTCATAATTGCATTCCACCTACCCCAAATTCTCCCTTTAGCTCAAGTGGGATCGTGTGCCATTTTCTGAGCTCTGATACTTTGCTTACAAACTCCCACTGAAACTAAAGAGAAAGGCAGGCAGGATTTGGTTCACTGGTCTAAAACCATTACACACAATGACAGGATTGTTCAGGAAAGCCAGTGAAACCACCTGCAGAGACCTGGGCTGGAATGCTGAACCAAAAGCTGCTGCAGTCCCATTACCAGACTGGTCTGTGACAGCCCTTAAGCTCCTGTTCTGCTTGATTCAAAGTGGCATGGAATGAGAATATTTTGATATGGAATCTGGGACTCATAAGCAAATGCCCAATATAAACTTTAGAATAACATTCCTCCTTTCTGAAAACTATTAAGTGGCTCCATTTTTACTTCAGTGGGGGAATTAAAGGTTTCCAAAACTTTGTTTCCCAGGAAAAAGAAATGTCAGTCAGTAGTGGAATTTGCTTTTCAGGCCCTAAAGTAAATCTTAGTCTTGGATTAGAGGGGTGACTTGAATCTTCCAGAAGGTCTAGGTTTCTTCTCTTTATTAACACCTTCCAGTCATGTGAACTTCCATTTGTACTTGAATTATATTACTAAACATTTCCAATTCTCTAATTCATGGTTAACAAACTGACCATGAAACATAAAGGAAGATAAGCCAGTCAGAAGGACTGACACTTGCAAGATAAAAGCAGTTTAACATGAGTTAATATGAACTATTAAGTAGTAAATTTCTTGAGACTTCCAAAATCTTTTGGTGTTTAAAATTTAAAGCCAGAACAGAGAAGAATAATTAATAAGAGGAATAAAAATGGCATCTTGATGCATATGGGAAGAATGGGTATAACCATGCATATAAAAAACTGGTCGTGAAGAAAGATCATCAAAACATGAATAAAATGAGAAAAATTATGTGAGATAGAGTTAAGAGAGACAGACAAAAGGAAGTTAAAAAGCAGGACAGTGGAAGAGGAGGTAAATTGGAATGCCTAGCATTCCAATTATTTTCCTTTAGCTTATGGCAGCATCATGAAATCAGCATCTTCTTTTCTCTAGTATATCCATCCTAGTAAAGTTCATGGTGTTCAGATTTGCTGCTAAGTTGACAGAGGGATTTTGTCAGTAATTTGTTTTGGTTGCTCGCTGCTTGCCAGCCTGTTGTGATGTGTATTCACACAGAACATATTTGTTTGCCTACTGAGTGGGAGGAACAGAAAGAGGACGAAAAAATGGTGTGGACACGATGACCTCCCCTGGGAATGTTCCTGAGTGCTGCGGGGTTGCTGTGACGGGGTGTGACTCTGTGCTCCTTCAGAAACTGTGTGGGAGCCCTGATGGCCACACACAGCACACCCCAAACGTCACCTCCTGCCCTTGGTATCAGTGGTGCCCTCCCAGGAAAGCTCTTTGGAACATGTGAGTGCTGAGTGCAGAGCTGATGGGTAATAACACCAAAGAGGAGCCAGAAAAGCCTGCCTCAGTTCTTGCTTTTTTCTCCCTACCAACTCTTACGCCTTAGGGAAAGTCACTTAACTCCACTAAAAACCCACTGCACCTCCAAGGGAAAAAAGTCCAAAGCAAGATAAACAGGCCTTCCCAAACAGGTTCAGTCTCACAAGGGTTTTGTCTGCTGCTCTGAAGATGCAAAAGCTAATAAAAGCTGGATATCTGGGGTGTGAAGTGTTTGAACAACTGAACAAAATGCGTATTACAGGCATCTCTGTGTGTGTGTGTAAAGAGTTCTCGTTCTACAGCAAGAGCACAAGGGTGCCAAATTCTGATCTTAGCAGATATCAGCACGAGGACAATTACAGTGTTCATCAGTGTTCACTGATGGATACCATGGAAAATTGCACCCACACTCAGCAGTTAGTAAAGACATTAGATTAGAAGTTGGTGACACCAAGGGTTTTCCACCCACTAGACTTTCTCCTGTAGTGTTCTGCAGTCCCTCCAACAGCTGTTCTGTGTGGCAGGACAGGCAATAACCCCTATTTTTCCTGGACACCACTGAGTCTCCTAAAGCAGCCTGACTCCCTTGCTTTTCAGTCATTAATAACATTTGCATCTGCCGTACCTGATCACCTCAGATAATTTTGTCCTGTGCTAATGGTTTACCTTTTCCTTTTGAGTTACTGCAGATGTTTGCTGATTAGATGCAAACTGCAGCTGCCTTTTAAACAAGCTACAAATTTGTTCTAAACTGCACTGGACATCAGAAGAGAATTTCACTAGCAGCAGGTTTGCCAGATGATGAAGAGACAGAATGCTAAGAAAAACTAATTTACTTTTTGTAGGAGGTAGAAGGGCTGTGTTCCTCTGGGCCCTATTCCTGTGCATGCCACTTTGCAAATGAAACACACCACAGAGTGCTGCATGAGGAAAAGCACCATGAATACTAAGCCAGCCCTGAGTTGCACAGGAATATGAAATGCATTGGTTCTAGTTAAAATCGATTTTTGCCTTGGAAGTAAGTATTGGATTCACTTTCTCCCCCCAAAACACTTTGGGCAGATGGAAAATATCACTGTAACTGCTGTATATTGAAGTGGTAAATAAACAACCAAGCAACCCAGAAATCGTGTTGGGAGTGTCAGTGAAACTCATTCTCGTTGTTTCCCTGAAAAAGAGGTAAAGCCTCTGGAATGAACTCAGAGAGTTCTTCTGTGTTGATCCAAAAAATAGCAATTCCTCTTCCCCTCTCTCCCCCAGTACTAACAAGGTATAACTTGGAGAAAAGTATTTTCCAGAAGTTTAGAATCCCTAGAACTATGGGATTATCAAAAGAAAGAGGAAGAAGAAATGGAACATGAACCACTCCATTTATGTTCTGAGCAGAATTTTTAAAAATTTTTCACTTTTCCTTAAAAAAAAAAAAGTTAAAAAGGGTTGCATGAAATTATAGAAACAAAGTTTTGTATACTGCAGTAACAAACAGAGCAGCTGCTGGATTCTTCATGCTTCTCTTTAAGATAAAATAAATTACAGGTCTAAATTTTGTTAGTAATTACTGACTTTAAGTAAAGATACTGATGAGTGTTGATGATTATTGTGCAGGCACAGGGGGACTCAGTGGATGCTCAGAGGTGGGAAAAGCTACAGAAAGAGCTGCTGAATCTTGGAATTGTTAAGGGTGGAAAAGCCCTCTAAGATCTTGGAGCCCAACTCTTAACTCAGCACGACCACTGAACCCTGTCCCTGAGCACCACAGCTGCACATTCCTGAACATTTCCAGGAATGGAGACCCCACCAGTGCCCTGGGCAGCTGTTCCAATGCCTGGCCATCCCTTTCAGTGCAGAAATCTTTCCTAAGATCCAATCTATCCAATCTGCATTGAGACTTTTTGCCCAGGCTGCTTTAGGTGGGTAAAATGCCACCAGAGCTCGTCAATAGAGCTCCTCAGGGGTCTGAGAGGTTCCTGTGAGATCAGAGGGGTTTGTGCAGGCAGAAAGGAGCAGAGGTGTGTTCTGCTACTGCCAGTTTAGACTACACACTGTCATTGAAAACATTTGGTGAAAATTTTCTGCAGAGCTCCTCAGGTGTGAGTTGCGAAATATGAGTAAAGAACTAAAAAAATCGTAAGGCATTGGAAGTGAGGGGAAAAAAAACTTACAGGATGCGAACTGAAGGAGAGTTGTGGATGCAATTCTGACACAAAACTTGGAAAGAACATTCTCCAGCCCAAGAAATCTCCTGCTACTGCAAGGAATTAAATACTGTAAGAGTCTTCACGCAGCAGGATCTGCTGCTTCTCCACCTCCCAGCTCTTTTCCTCTTTCTCTGTGGGTGCTGCAGGACTGCACCGTCTGGTTTAAAGCATGGTAAAAGTCATTATCTTTCTGTTGTAATTCCTATTTTCTTTTGTATTCTTTGTGAGGCTTCTGCAAATCCTTCCACCACTTCTCTGTAAAAATCACTGATATTTGCCTTTAAAGATTAACTAATATTTCCTTGAATTTGCATGCAAATACTTCTGAACTGCTCAGTGTTGTACATCTGCACTACTACAGGCATTTTTGCATTATGTCACACCCCACTTTCACCATAATCTTGATTTACCTTATTATCTAATCAAGCTGCAGTTAATAACTGTAACAAACCCCTCATGTCCCTGCTTTCAGTGCACTCCTGATCCTTTATGTGAAATGCCACATTTTGCATATCTGCACCAAACTCTCCCATAGCTGAATTCTGAACCTCAGAGCTTTATACTGTATAAAATGTCATTCTTCAGGCTTGAATACATTCTGATAAAGTACCGGGATTTCTCTTGCCAAGTCCCCAAAATACATAATTTTCCCCAAAAAACCTCCTAAGATTTCCTGTAAATTATTCCCTTTGTGATCACACATACTTATTCAACATACAGAAAAACACTTGTTGAAACTAAAATTAGCTGTCTGCTGTTCTCTCCCTGGATCTCAGACCTGTGCACACAAACCACACTTTTTAAAATGAAACTGATTTTTCTCTATTCTGGTGCGAGATATACCAGGAGAATAATTCATCCAAGAAAGCTGGGTGAAACTGCTTTTAAAAGATTTGCTTTCTCAAGGCTGGACTTTCAGTCGGTGGATTTATATTTTTTTCAAAGTTACTGGCACAGAAATGATCGGTTTGCTTTGCCTAGTTGAGCATGGTGAACATTGTCTCTTGGATAATTCTCCTGGGAAAAGACACAGGGATAATGAGACTTATTCATGTACATAAAGTATATGCAGTTAATATGGAGCCACAATTACAAGAAATTAAATTCTAAGTGCTCCTGTAATAAAAGCACATCTATGAAAGCCTCAGAAAAGGCAGAAAGAGACCCCATAAAGCATAAGACAGTCATCTAATAATGGGAATAAAGGAGAGCTATTGGGGTGTGGGAATTGGGATGATCATAAACTAATGCTGGCATGGTTCTGCCTCAGTCTGTTCCTGCATCCAGATATTGTATCTGTCCCTGCAGCACTGAGTGCCTTCAAACATCTTCTGGGACACTTGCAGAGCCTACTGAATTCCCATGTAAAATAAATTCATAAACTACAGCTGAGAGTCTAAAGAACAGTTTTTAAAGCAAATGAAAATCTGTAAGAATCATTGCTGTTCAGTCCTTTCTCAGTCTATGAATTTACTTAGTCACCAGTTTTTCACTTATTCCTGTACACAAACATGTTAAAATAATCTTCCTCTGTAGAATAAAGTCGAAGATTTGCCCTCCATGTTCCACTTTTGAGTTTGAGAATGCCTAAGCCTGGGACAGGACACCAGATGTTTTACATTTGGGGATATCAGTGTGCTTGCCCCACTTGCATTTAGGATGTCATAAATATAAAGCAGAGAATGCTGATTTCAACCCTTTATGCGCAAGACTAAATATGAAGTGAATGCATTATGAGAGAGGAGATGCATTTTGTGCGCTAATCTGGACCTAATGAGTCTTTACCTGTTTAATTAATCTCAGTCTTATATCCCATAATGATATCAACACAGATCCTATAGAGGGTCTCCAAATACAACCCCCTGCTCTCAGTTATTAAACAAAGACTGGCTTGAATTTGAATCCATCCTGCAAGAGTTTCACTCTGCTGACAGGATTCAGAGCTCTCTGGGTGCAGACCTGAGGCCACACCTCACCAGAAGGCAGAGCTAATCACCATCCTCGCCCCTCGGTGGCACCCACTCTTTGAAGAGCTGTGGTGCATAGGGAGAGGCAGAAATGTTCTTAAAAACTTTACACTAGAAAGAGCAGCACATGAGATTAAATATCAGATTGATCATTGTGCTGTCAGAAACAGCCTGGAGAAGCCAGATAACTGAAAAACTTCATTTTTCACTCATTTTTTTCCAATCTGTTTTTACTTTGTTGCTTTTTAATGTTTCTTACCATTATGGCAAGTCTGGGGTCACTGCACCATTTTCATAACAGAAAATGTTAAAATTAATGTTTTACCTTGAAAGTTCACTGTGTCACCACTGGGACTTCTGTTCCACTACTAAAGGAAGTACTTTAAGGTAGTAATAAAAGCCAAACAATACAAATGTTTTCTTAATTTAGAACACTTGAAAAAATATTTAGAGAATGTTTTAACAGAGGTTTCCACTTCTGCCTTCCCCTGGCTGAACTAAAATCTTGATGTGATTATCATAATCATAATTTGACACTCCCATCATTTTTTAATTACAGAAGAATAAAGATGGGGGGAAAGCCCACACATTTTTCATGTGTCCATGTGTGTTTATTTCTCAATATGTAATAATCAACCTCCTTGCAAGGTTGTGTATTGAGCACAGCTGTTTGAACTTGACTTCAATCAAGCTATAATTGGGGCAAAACATCCTTTTCCAAGTCACTTACTGTGTCCTACAAGTGATAAATTATAGAAGGATGGGAAAGCAGAACAAAGACAGGAAGGCTTCAGAAGAAACTGCCAGACACCAGTTCCTACACATTTCCATCAGAGCAGCTCATGTAGCACTGATCTGGAATTCAGAGCTAAATCTCAGATTTAAAAGAGGTCACATACCACATGACAGATTTCTTGTAGAACAATCTTGATAATTTATTCATCAAGATGGTATCAGCTAGGCTATGACAGTGGGGAAGGGAAGCAGAAACAGACAGGGCTGGATGAGGAAAGATGTGGTAGAATCATAATATCCTGCACAGTTGTCAGAACAGGAGGAGAACACTACTAATAGGAGACAAAATTAGAAATGAGAATTAAAAGTAGGTAAAATAATATAGGAAAGGAACCTAATACATAATGTCAGCTCTGTACAGTAATTATAATGTCAAAAACCAGGAGTGGAAGCAAAAAGCACCACGGCTGGGAAAATAATACAAAAGGTAAAGCATAAAGTGAACTATAAAACTGTGATTGAAGGGTACACAGCAATAAGTACAAAATTAAGGAGAGAGCATAACATACATTTAGGAAAAAACACTTGAGAAAATCTTCAGTAATTCAGAGGCAGGAAAAGGAAAAATGTCATGTCATTTACATAAAAGTGTTGAATTAAATGTAAAATGAGAGGAATATGCAGTAAAAATATATTTGCAGGAGCTAAACAAAGATGAAGAATGAAGATGAATAATGAGTTCTGTATAAATAAGTGATAAATTAATAGAGTTTTATTACAAAACAAGAAACTGAACAACAACTCAGAAATAAACAGAAATAAACTACAGTGTATTGTTAGCAGAGAGAAAATTCTTAGGGTCACAAAGAATTAAAGAGCTACTGAAAATTAAATGTGGCAACATTGTCTGAGGAATCAACAAATTAATTAGAGACTGACAGAAATGATGCCACTGTAGCTGTGTTGTACTTCATCTCCCCAATGAATAAATTGAGTAAAATAAATTAGGAAAATAAAGTCTTGTGGCTCTCAAGAACAGCAACTCCCTTGCTTACCTTCAATTAGTCATGACAATGAGTTCAGCTCCCAGCTGGGCTTAAGATGAGCATGGGGAGCCAGGATTGCACAGCTTAATTCCTGGAGAAATTCCATCAAAAGTAGTCAAAGGTGACTGTTACCTGCTCAAGTTCTGTACAAGATTAATCTGTTAAATATCTGTTAAATACAGGTTGAAAACGCCTGAATGGTGTTTGGTTTTCAGGTGAAAAAATTTTAAAAAAGGATATAAGTTTGAGAAAAATCTTGCAGGATTTTCTCTTTTACTTTTTTTTTTTTTTCTCAGAAATTGGCCACTTACAACAAAGACCCAATCACTTCTGAGTCCCAGGATGGAAATTGATTCTGTTTCTGTCAGGGTAGATTTCAACAGCCATCGAGAGAAGATAGAAAGTAATTCAGCTCTAGTTCTTCATGCCTCTCTTACACGTCTGTTCCTGGGCTGTGTGTTTGAACTCCTCACACTTGACTGGATGGTCTGGCAAGCAACAAATGAGGACCTTCAGTTTTGGCATAAAGGTTGGAAACAGTTGTGCTGTTACACACCCACACCAAGCACTGCAAAAACTCGCCTCCATTGTGGGAATTAGAAAGGTGTTTAATTGAGTTAGCAGGCAAAAGCAAAGGCTGAGGGAAGGAGGAAAGGTCAGAGGAGTTCTGTCAGTCTCAGTGGTGTCCCACGCTGTCAGCTGAAGTGGCAGCACATGCCTTTCCTCCTGGAAGGGAATATAAAATCCTTCAGTTCTACTTACAAGAAATGTGGGTGTTAAAATTACATAGGAAAAGAGAATAGGCTCAAATGAAAACTGTTTGACAGAAGACCAATTAGCAAAGCTTTCCGTAGCATGTGCAAGTAAACTCTTCATTAGCAAAAATGTGGTCTCATGTAGTTCTTTGTTCCTAAAAATAGCCTGCCCCTTCACACCACATCCAAAGGTAAAACTCTGTCAGGTGTCCCTAGAGATGCACAGCAAGGAAACAAGCTCGGGACTCCTCAGCAGAGGGTACCAGCTTGGGAACCCTGTTTTATACAGAGATGTTTTAAGTCTTTGGCAGGATTTTAAGAACCTCTGCAGAAAGGAATTCCTTCCTGTGTTTTCCCTGGCACAGCTGTCCATGCCTGCGTTTGGCACAACCTTTTATCCTTTCCACAGCCCCAAAGGCCCGGGGTGAGGAGGGCTGTACTGCAGGTCACACGGGGTAGAGGGAGAGCACGAGACATCACAACTACCAGAACTTCTCATTTGATCAGGCTGCAGGGGGAAAATTACCTTCAGGAGGAGGCAGAGGCTAAAGCAGCGTGCCTCCAGACTGCTTGCTTGTATTTTGCAGTGGTATTAGAAGAAAACATGAAAGGAACAAAGATGCTTCTTAGCTGCAGGGATTAGGCTGGTGTAATTGCTCAACAGACATTCCCCAGAGACTGCTGGAGTCAGTGATCTAAATCACTCAGCACATTCGATATTCTTGGGGAATTCCAGTCCAGGTGCTTCCACACCTTTTGTTATTTGAAGTTTTGTTCTGATAATGGGAAGACACTGTAAAGCTGGAGATGAGAGATCAATTCCAAACCTCTATAAGAAATCAAAACATTTAAGCTCTCCCCTTTCTAGAAGACATACCCAAGTATTCTCAAATTAAATTAACACACAGCAAGACATAATCCAGCTCTCTGGACAATGATGTGAGGGACAAGATGGGCAGCTCTGTTTAGACAGCAGGATTTGAAACACATGAGTTTGATTAGTAGTGCACAAACTGTTGATATGAGTTTGGGGATCCCAACAGCTGTGATAGTTCACTCTGCTGCCTGCTAACACCCAGACTGTTCCTGTGCTGGGGAGGCAATCAGGGATTCAGGCAGCAGGTGCTAGGGATTGTGTGGGCAGGCAAAGGAGAAATGTCGGGGCTTGGACTGCTATTGAAAGTTGCCAGTCCATGTTCTGCCTCTCACGCTGCATTGAGGCCAGCTTTGCTGCAGAAGCAATCAGGTGCAAAAGTCGTGGCAGAGCAAACACCAGGAGTATAAACAGGGAGAGAACCAGGCTGCTGGGTGGCTGCATTTCCATTCGAGTACAGCTTTGGGGTTGCTGCACTGGAATTTCTAGTGGAGTGGAATAGCCTGTTTGAATTTGGTTGGTCAGCTGGCTGGACAATCCCCTGGGCCACCTGGCAGGGGAGGACTGTCCTGCCTTCCCAGTCTCCCAGAGTTTTCTGTCTTGGTGCAAAGAAAACCAAAGCATATCAGGGCAATGAGCTCCTTGATCTTTCCTGCAAATATCAGCAATCATGTATTCTCAACAAAACCAAAACACCTCGCTGTTCCTGTGAAATCTGCATTTTCAGTTAAAAAATTCCTCCCCTGAAAACAACTCCAGAAATCCAAATCCGATTCTGTGAAAACTGCTTTTTCTATTAGAAAATTGCTTCCCCAGGAGCAAGTTCAGTGGAAGTCTCTTTGTTCCAGCTCCATTTCCCAAGCTGGGACACAGTGGGAAGATGTGGCTGAGGAGCACTGCACACACATATTCACCCAGACATTTTATCTGCATAAAGGACCTAAAATACATCTGGATTGTTTTTTTTCTGAAATTGAAAAATATTTCATTTGCACTGAAACCAATCATCCTAAATAGCAGTGCAAATCAGTCATCCTGAATAACAGAGCAAAATAAGCTTATTTACTATTACATTAAGCAACAATTTTGCTCCTTGTTGAGTAGGACTCCAGTTTTCATTTTTCCCTGACAGGTTGAAATTATTTTCTGGGTTGATAGACAGGAACTCACAAGAAGCCCTGTAATTTAATTCATCTTTTTGGTTGTCCATTAAGCATCCAAAATAGTGATGTTTCTCTAAGCTGGCAATAAGTCACAAGTCCAGCTGTAACAGGTCTCCTTCATTCTCCTAAAACAATATGAGCACTAGGAAGCAAATAAGTTTACACATTGCCTTCAAAATCAAAAGGATTGAAGATTCCTCAAAAGAATCCAAGATTCCCCAGACTTCTCAACATTCAGGCCACCTGAAATCTTTTCCTAGGTTTTCAGAATCATCAAACTGCAAGCAAAGGAAGTGACTTTCTCTGTGCCTTTTAGCCATTTTTATCTGAAGTTTGATAATACCTTCTCTGCTTCTTTATTGTAACTATGAATAGATCCATGCAAAAGATCACTTGGAGTGTGCTCATACAGAAAGACATTTTATTGAATTAACGAGATTATGGCTCTTTGGTGTGGAATACTTGTAGTAATTAGACTTAATGTAAGAATTCTCCCAGCTGATCAGAGGTGTGAGCAGCATCTTTTAATTAAGACCTATGTAACACCACACTGCCAGTACTTTTTAGCTGCAGTCTCAGACATCCACAGACATCCAGGGGATCACTTTGGCTCCTTAGCAGCCTGTGTTGTGAACACCTTATTGCGAGGAGAGACAGAAATAACTTGTATTTCTTATCAAGAAAAATATAATTCCAAGCATTTTTTGGTTATGGTGACCCCATCACCCAATTTAGCAGACAAAGAGAATTGATCCAGAGATAACACTTTTGGTATTGCCACCAAAGAGTCTCTTCTTCAGTAAATCCAGAGGACAGCTGGCACTTAATTGCTGACAAATCCTTGCTGATTTTTAACTGGAATCTGTATGAAGCCTTATCAATTGTGGCTATTGATGAGCTGCTGTTTGATTGAGCAGCTTTTTATCGTGAAGGGTTGAACATGCAGAGAGAGCACCATGAGCTGTGCAGCAGTGAGCTGTCACTTGGTAGTGACACCAACTGTTATTTAGTGTAGCCATGAATGTCACTGCAGGACTGGTGCCTCTCCCTTTACAGACCAAAATTTAAGTTTGGGGAAGAAATTTGGGGTTGGCCAGTTAGGTGAAAAGAGGAACATGATTATGGGTGCCTAAAATGCATTGATTATTTTATGTGCCAGCAGTCACTTCTACACTAATTTCTGAGACTCCATGGACTAGCTTGAGCAGTGTGAAACCAAATATTTAAACTCTTCCACTAATATTTATAGACAAAATGTCATATTTTTTCATAATACTGATTCAGTTTCACCTATTTTTACATGTAGCATAAGTACCCCCAAAGCATGAAATTCCCAGATCTGTGTTCAGCTGTGTGGGTATCAAAATAGAAAGTCTTTTCTTAGATCTCCAGTTGCTACTGACAGTGAGTCCTTTCAACTACAGGCAAGGATACAGACAGGAGCTCCAAAATAAGCTTTGAGTTTCCTCCTTACCAAGACCTGTGATTTTTAAAGCACAGGTGAGAGTTCTGCTCAGTACGTTGTAATTTTGGCTTGTGAGATACAGAGATGCAAGCTGTGTTATGATGCATCTAATTAACAAAGAAACCATCTCTAAAGACCACGACAGTTGCCCAGAAAAGGCAAATCACCCTCATTAATGCCAGAATGGGTGGATTAGAATTCCCCCAAATTCTATTTATTTTAATAAAGAAACAAGTATTTGGAATTAAAAAATTAAAATAAAAATAAAATAAAAAAATAAAATAAAATAAAAAAACCAAAAACCAAACCAACCAAACAACCAACTTAAAAAAAAACCCCACACAACCAAAAAAGGCAAATCCAATAAATCTGTTTCCTTGGCTTCCTTTCAAACACAATAATAGCTATTTTTCACAAAGGTATGGTGTTTACTAAGAAATCTGCTCCTAGGGTAAGCCATTATTACTTCAGCAGTCTCCAGGCTCCAAAAGGAATGAAAATAGTTTCAAAAATGCAAGGCATCCCTGGAATGGAGAAATGGATGATGAATTTGTGCTACTCACAGCACCTTGGTGGCTGTTTGTTTCCATCAGCCACTGAAGAGCCTGAGCTCAGCAGCCACTTGGAAGCAGGGCCAGGCTGAGGCAAGAGAGGCAAACCTGGCAGTGGGGAACATCTATTATTCATCTGCAGTAATTTCTGGCCTGGCAAGAGCTGATGAATCCAATCTTGAGAGTATTTTACAGAGAGTTAAGGAATCTACAAAGGAAAGCCAGTAAAAATATTCATTCCTGTTCTAGAAATCAGCCAAAGTCCCCACTGGAAATCCACCTTCCCTGATAACCTGAGCTCAACAGGCAGTGGTCAGCACCACCCCAAACGCTGGAAATGGGAATGCTGAAGTCATGGCAAGGGTCAGACTGTGCAGGAGAAGCAGCAGAAGAAATGAAAGGCAGAGGCTCCGATTCACTGCAGGATGTGGAGCGTCCTGAAAGCTCTTCCTCAGTCCCAAAAAATGGGAGGGGACAGCACAGGTAAGGTCTGACACAAGCACCAGGTCACCTGGAGCACAGCAAGGCCATGTGTATTGGGGCACACTGAGAACAACAACACACGAGCTGCTGTTATCATCTGCAAGGGCCTCAATTTGAACTGATCTCCTGGAATCACAGCTTGGACAATTCCTTCCTTTCAGCTGAGCAGCATCTCCAGCACAGAAACCTGCACCTTGTCCCATCAGCAGCACAGGAAATGCTGATGCATCTGCTGCTGGGTTTGTGCCTGCATTCTAAAAACTTGGCTCCAAAAGGAGGATTTTCCTAACAAATGGAATTCATGTGCTGGTTAATGCACTTGGGAACAGACAGAATTTCTACTTCATCCAGCGAAGCAGAAAGAAGCAAACCAATCTCAATTTTCTCTTTCTTTTCTGCGTCATAAGGCTAAAAATAGCACAAATACTGCTCATAATAAAAATCTACATTTATTGATTTTGAGAGTGATGTGATGGTAACTAAATTTAAAAGTTTTGTTCATAAACACTGACATGTCAAGTAAAGGAACAAATCTTTTTAAAGAAGAAATTAATCACTCTCATAATTGTAAAGTCTAATAAAATAAAAACTCATTTCACTATTACTCCAACTCCTTATTATGAGCTACAATTTATACTATATTACAAATCCTCCTAAAGGTAATAAATTTGACACTGAAAAAATTAATACAAAATCTAATTACATTTAATTTTATTGAATTAGAATGGATTTTTTTTTTTTCTGTAACCTCACTTAATTCAAAATATTTGTAAAACACCAAAATTATTAACAAGGCCTAAAAAACCCCACATATAAAGTTATAGACTTGGGCAAATGGGTACCTTCCTCTCCACCACAGGAGAGATGAGAATGGAAATCTCGTGTTCTGGGCAAAATTCTGCCACAGGCAGCCACTTTCTCTGCTCTGCTGACCCCAGTCTGTGTTCTTGGGATCCACAGTTTTAAAGGCAGACAAGAAAAAGGGCACAGGGAGGGCCAAGTATTTCTACAAGTCACTATTTCTCTGAAAATGTGTGGGAATCTCACTGCTATTTCTCTGCAAATGAAAAAGAATCTCACTGCTTGTCTCATCACATTTACCCGAAAAGAGTTCCCAATTCACAGGAGTGAAACCTTTTCCTTTTCAGGAAAGAAGCTTTGTTCTGGCATAAGCCTGGGTCAGGAGTTCCACCCATTGCTGGTATCCCTGATCCTAATTGATGTGGAATGGGACAATCACGCTCTGTACTGCCCAGCTAAGGAGTTAAATCTTCCATCTGAGGGAGAAAATCTGCTTTAAACCAGCTCCTCTTGTGTGTTTTTCACAGGGTGTAATTTAAGCGAGCTGAAAACCCCAGGTACTCAAACTCGACGCTTTCAGCGGGAGGAACTTTTCAAATGCTGTTTTTTCTCTCATTCTCAGTGCTGTTTTTTCTCTCTTTCTCCAACAAAGCTGGCTTTGTAAGCTCTCTGATGACTATTCTCAAAACAGATTCCTCCGAAGAGATGCGATGCTTCCCTCCTGAAGAGCTTTGCTGATCACACCTTTAAACTCCGTCCGCTCGAGAGGAGAGACTGTGCCAGGGGAAGGAACTTTCCTCATGTCAGGATCTTCCTGCACAGGTACCACCAGTGGGATGAAATGGCAGAAATTATTCCTTCCTGTTGTTGACCACCAGGCAGCTTTTCCAGGTGCCAATTCCTCGTCCCTCTGGAGGGCTGGGGGTTTTGTTGGCTTGGAATGACAAACTGGGTGATGCATCTTGGACGCCTCCAGAGCGTTCTGAGCACAGCCCTCCTTTCCTTGCCTTTCTTCCCCTCTCTGTGTGCTGCAGAACTGGCTTTAAAAGCTCCCCACAACCCGAGAATTCAAAGAAAAGAAAATTTCATTTTGAGAAAGAACAGCCACCATTTTATACACGACACATAAAAACAAGTTCTACATGGAAAATATTGAGCAGAATTTTTATATTAACACCTTGGGCTTTCTTAAAGATTGATTCACTTCAGTGACTCAGTATATCAGGGTTTTCTCTTCATTTTTTTTCTCTGCTGTGAAATAAGCTTGGTTTATGTAGCAAAAACATTATGATTTCACATTTAGCAGCATAAAAATTGCCTTCTGTTCAAATTCATGCTTCTCAGGAAGAAGCATGAATACCTTCCACTGAGCAGTATTTTATTATCAGAACAGAAAAATGTGTTCTGTGAGCAAACTGAGCTCTGCCATCACAAGCTGGGACGAGTTTGTATTGACAAGATGTCAGAACCTAAAGAAATTTTAGGTTTGTATTTGACATTTACTAAATCAAATTATGGCAATCAGCTGAGATCATATCTAAATGATTTTACAGTTTTGTTCAGTGATTACTAGAATTTTACAACTTGGATTTATATGTAAGCAACCTCCAGGAAACCAAAGTCTTAAAGTACTTGCACAAAAATTAGTCAATACCATCGCTCAAAGTAGTGTTTGTTGTGCATACAAAATTAAATTGTGAATGTGTTAATGAGGTTATATCACATATTGATAGAGTTTAATGGCAAAATGGAAAAATTCCAGTTAATATTTACTTCAGGTTAGAATGGAATTCAATGTCAGCTTTGCATTTTGAAAAAAAAGGGATGGAAATGGGAGAGAAATCTCAAAATCTTAATAATGTTGAGCTATTAAAAGGTTTCCATATTAATATTCAAGAGAAAATTCAATAATATTCAAATAGATCACAAAACAGAAAAAAAAAGATCAAAAAAGCACGCAGAAAGCTGGATGAACCAAAACCCAAATATTTAAACATTATCAACATTCAAATAAAAATATAAATATCTACAACATTTGCTTTAGCTTGATTTAGTTAGTTAACAAAATGAGCATTCCTGTTTTCAGGGAGTTGCTTTTTTTGTAAAGAACTTGGCTTTTTAGACAAAGTTTTCAACAGTTCTATGCATAAGATTGACAGTTGTGTCTATATTATTTGTGATTACAACTGTGATACATGGATATAAAATTGTGAGTTCTGTCATATTGGAGTCAAATATGGAATCTTACTTAACCTATAAAATTAAAAAATAATTCCACCCTGGGGTTCCCCTCTTTGGATAGCATTTCTATAGTTACTACTTAATATTATTTCAGCTTTAAGAATGGCCTCCAAACATTCTGCTTCACTGTTATGAATGAAAAAAAACCCTAAACCATATCAGTGGATGAATGCTCAGAAGAAAGTTTGCTCTTTGCAACCTCTAAGACAAAAGGTAGAATTCAAATGGTGCATTCCAGCAACACAAACCCATTTCAGACTTTGAGAACCTTACCAGAAAACATGGGTCATATCTTCATGCCCATTAAAAATAACATCCTATTTCCACAGATTTCAGAAGAAGCAGAATAGTTTATTACAAGGGAAGCTAAATATAAAGCTTGTGCTAAAGTCCATTCATTAAAATTGCATTCTGGAAGTGAAGCCTTCAAAAGCTGGAGCTGTGCTTGGGAAGCAGCAATGACTGAGGAGTACAAACCTCTCAGAAATGTCCCTGCCCTGATGTCTGGAGGTACCAGAGTGAGCATTCCCAAGACATTTGCTCCTCTGCATCACGGCACGATGATGAGCAGTTCCTTCAACACCTTCCTACAGGGATATTTGAGCATCCAGACATTTAAAAACAGATGGGAAGGGGGAGAGGCAAAAGTCATAGTGTGACCAAAATAGTAATTTTTCTTAGGAGTTTCAAGAGTTCGGAACAATCCCTCTCCAGGTCTGACCTAATGGGCTTGAAATGTCACCCAGCACTAGGCTGGGAAATAAACACATTTTGGGCTGCATGTTTGGGCTGGGATGCTCTGAGGAGAAAAATCACTGCCTGAATGAGTTTGCATTTGAGGTTTTATTTCTTTTCAGTGTAACCTTTACATATTACAAACCCTTTTGTAGGTGGCAAGCAGCTCACTTAAGATGTTTCTTCTACTTGATAGAAAAAACCTTAAACCAAATACCAGCAAAGTGAATTCTTTGATTTATTGGTAATAATGTTCTGGCAGTATAGAAGGCATGTAAATAATGCTCTGCTTTTCCCCACTCATAATCTTCCACAGTATATCAGTGGTGTTTAACAGCAAACAAATAAAAGGAACATTTAATATTGTCTTGGGGTGACCTATGACAAATATGAAAACAGCTACTGAACTGATAACCATGATTCTGTAATTGAAGAGTATTTTAACTGTTCTTTTTATTTGCCCCTTTTCTCATCTGCACCACAATGGCATTGTGACCATCTTCAGTAGCGTGGGAGTGGGAAAATGCAGCAGAAGTGCACGGAAATTAAAGTAATTAGCAGGCACATGCTATCTCTGCCATTCCTATAGAAACCATATCCATTTATGCTGCGTGCTGGCATTTATTTAGTGCTGAATATGCAATTGCAAAAGTGGCCACTGCTAAAGTTCAACCTTTGGAGCATCCGAACTCGCTGAAGCCGAGTGCACAAGAAAGGCATTGGAAAGAATGAGGCAAGGACAGCATCCAGCCTTATATCCCAGGAAGTGAGAGCAGGACAGTGGGGAAGCTGCTCCTTGATCAAAGCCTCCTCTGCTGGGGACAGGCAGCAGCCCCTGCCCGGCTGGGTGAGCTCAGGGCAGGGCACAAACAGCCCCGCAGCAGCCGCTGCTCTCCAGCGCAGCCAGAGGCTGCAAGAGGCTCTCTGGTGTCAGCCTCACCACAGCCAGAGTGGTTGTCAGGCAGAGCTGCAGCTCTTCCCAATGGCTCTGCAAACTTTCCCTCTCCATCTCTTTCCAGCTCTCCTGAGAGCACTGCACAGAGCCATGCCCTCCTTCCCTGCCCTCACTGATCAGTACCAGGAGGCAGAAATGAGCCTGGGCTGCACAGGAAATCCAACAGCAGGACCCAGCCCACCAAAATACACACTCTGACTGGCACTGTTTTCACTTGGAATACAACACAGGCATCACACTAACCAGATCTTTATGTCTAGCTCGGATTTTACTGACTGCCAGAGTGATAAATGCAATAGTTTGACAAATCCCCCCAAACTGTGTCAAGAGTCCTCTCAGCAATGCCTGAGCATTGTTTCAATGTCACTTGGGCAGCCTTTGCAAAAAAAGGACCATGACAAGGGAGTGTCTCACTCCTTCCTCCCAGCTGTAATGACATTCTATTAAAAAAAATTACATCAGCATCCATCTTTAAAGCATCAGTCCCTGGCTTGAGCTTTGATTTGATTAGTTTGAAATCCCAAAGGTTTAAACTGAATCCTGTACTTTTGCAAAAACAAAGTGATGCCTGATTGCTGTATCAAACACAGACGTTGCTGACTTGCACAAAGATCCTGAAATCACATTGTGTTTTCCTTGTTCAAAAATTAGTGTGGTCTTTAAATAGCTGCTTTGTTGAGTCCACAGGTAGCTGCACTTTATTGTGAGACAAATAATTCCTATATATATAGCATCCCTATGTTTCCTTCCTTTCAATGGCTTAGTGGAACTCAGGTAAACAAACAAAAAATCCTACTTCAAACTGCAATGTATAGGGCAGGCTCTGCTTCTGTAGAGTTGCCAGAAAGAATTCTGTAAAGACCACATCAAGTCCACGAGTGGCATGAAGGTGGTAACTGGGGTCAGAAGTCTTTCCATCTACTGCTGACCCTTGGTTAAAGCCAACAGTGTTTGGCTGTGTTTAAACCCTGGCACCTGGAGAAGAACCTGCAATTTTGGGGCCTTCAGGTGGGAGTTCAGCTTTCCAATGTGTTCCCACATGAGCAGTGAAAATGTAGTAATGAATTGAAATAAGACTTTTACATCATTCACATCTGCATTACAAAAATAACAACAGCTCCCAGACTGTGAACAACAAGCATTTGAAGAAATGGGGTCAGGAATCTAATCACCCTGAGTTAGAGATCACCTTCTCTATTTTTCTCAGCACATTGCCACACACATGCTGCCAGATAGTATTTATTTCATTCTTACACAAGTACAAAAGAGGCTCCTATCAAATCCCTGCAGTTCAAGTTTCAGCTTCTACAGTATTGACTTGGTTTCTTGCATTACTTATTTACAATTTTTGCTTGATTTGATTCTTATATTTGTGCCTTGTCAGAATACTGTAAAATTCTCTTCAGTTTATGATATGGGCAAAAAAAACTTTGATTCCTCTGATGTTCAATCCCAGCTTAATTTGTAAGTGATAAGTTGGAAGGTTTAATCTCAGTGCCCACATGCCACATCTCAGAACCAGATCACACTTTGGCATGAATGGCAGGCTCAGCTTAGGAAAGCCCTGGATTGACAGACTGCAATGGGTCTGGGAGATGCTCCTAGGAGAAGCTTATTCATCTTTTATCACTGGTGGAAATATTCATGCTTCGGTTATCTCATATGAAAAACTAGCATTTTCAAATCAAAGGATTCTTATGGACAACTGTGAAATCAGATTTTTCTTGGAGCCACTGCTCTGTGTGTAAGAATCGTTTTTACCTGAGCCAGTGCTCTAAAGAACGGGGACTGTGTCCATCCAGCATTTCTGGGTCCCAGAGGTATGAAAACAGAATATGGAGAAGTAGGTGCAGACTTCCATGTAATTATTGGCATAATAAAATAGACACAGCATTAGTTATCTAATACATCCTCACCATCAGCACCCTTCACTGCAGACAAACTCGTCAGTGGCCTTTGTTTTCTATGTTAGGAGGCCAAAAGAACAGAAGTTCTTTAATTCCAGCTCTTCAGACAGAAGGGTTCAAGGCAGGACAGCTGGAAAGGGAGATGTTACAAGATCTGGTCTGATGGACCAAGATGAACTAGAAAGTGCCAATGAAACACCTTTAAGGTTAAGAGAAATATACTTTAACAGAATTTTTTTCTCTGTCTTTTCTGCAAAGAATGAAGTGCTGTAATAGAAAAGTTATGAAAATTCAAAGGAGAGCCCACACACCATGGCTCACACGATTCCTGGCCAGTGTTACCTGGTGGCTGCTGGGTTCCCAGGCCAGGCAGTGCCCCTGCACTCTGTGCAGCACTGCCACAGCAGCCACGGAAATGAGAGGTCTCCACACTGCACTGTGTGTGACTGCCACCATTTAAACCACAGCAGCCTCGATTTGCTCTGATATGCACTGGGATTGAAATTGGGGCTGAGATTTGTACAGTATTTACCATTCCAATTCTAACCTTTGCTCCAGTCCTGCGACACGTTCAGCATTTCACTCTGCTTTGCAGAGACCGAATTTCATTCTCTTCTTTTTTTCTTAAACCCTTCCCTTCTACTTCCTGCTG
>NW_008236209.1:1698548-1702108 GCF_000691975.1 Corvus brachyrhynchos
TTAAGCCTGGTAAGGAACTGTGTCCAGCCACTGCAGAGCTTTCAGGGATTCTGTTCCAGCAGCTCCCAGCTCGGTACAAAAGCACTCACAGATGTAATTTTTCACCGCTTCTCACGTGAGCTCAGCTCTGTGGAAGGAGATGGAGAAAAGTTATTCCCATGGAACGTGAAGCAGCGACTGGCTGGAAGGAGCTGCCTCTGTGGATAATGATCATCCCTGATATTTCTTCATCATTCCTGAAGAGCACAGCTATCAATCCATGCCTAATCTAGACAATGTATTTCTAACATAAAGTCCCCATATAGCAGGGAATGACAACTGCAAAAGCTGATTTATCCAAGCTGCTCTGCTGCTCCTATTCCATGGCAGAGCAGATAATATGCTGACAGACAGACAGCTTAAGGCTGAGCTCTCACTTGATCTCATTATGTGCCAACTGATGCAAGTTAGGAACTAAAGTGGTAAATTGTCATGTAGCAAACAAAACTTTTGTAGCAGCTCACAGAAATCGTTTCCAGATAAAGCCAATAAACTTTCATTCTTTTGTATTCTTGAAAAGTAGCCTAGACGTTGACCTGTGACACTATAGCTTCTCATGGAATAATTCCAATAAAAGCTGCTCTATCAGAGAAATATTTGGAAAAACAGCACTTCACTAGTTCTGATGTATGTTTAAATTGAAAGCAATTAGTGACTGATTAGAGCCAATTGCATCTAGGTCAAAATGTTAAATACAGATGTAGCCATTTACCTGAGAAGTGGTCGGAGTGATGTTTATTCCTGTTTGTTGTGCTAAAAACAAACAGGGTCTGACTTCATTCCCTTCCAGAGAAACAAAGCAGAACTGGGTTTTCCTGCAGTAACACCACAGCCTGTCAAAGTCTGGGGGCTGATTCCACAGGAGCAGGGCTGTCTGACTTCATCCAGGAGACAGTCAGGTCTATCTGAAATGTGTAATCTGACAGAAGCAGAAAAGTAGAAGAACTCTCTATTTGAATAATATTGGGGGTTGCCAATATTTTTAAGCTTTCTCAACATGATACCGTTTCCAACAAAAATGTTTGGGTTTAGATGAGCCTGTTCTGCAGGCCTGAATTAACAAGAGTAAATAAAAAAATAAGGAATCCCAGAAAACCAGTAAAATATTTACCATTTTATTTTTCCTTGTCCATTTCGTTGACTTTGAAAGTCAATCCTTTTTGCTGGCTTCATTTTGACACTTCATTAGCTGGTGGGTCACCACCTTTTGCTCCACTGAGTAGTGGTTATTTTTCATGCCAGCACAGATAGAGGATTCAGACCTGATTTGTCTTGCAGGTAATAAATGGCAATTATCTGCACCTTTTTTTCTGATGTGAATCACTGTCTCTGTATTGGGGAACTAAATCTTTGTAACTTTGATGAAAGTGGACTAGAGGATAACCAGTCCTTCTCTGGTAACTTGCTGGGGCAAACGCTCAGAGGTCATGCATTCAATTTGGTGTAATTACTGTCAGTTTAATGATGAAGAGGAAAGAAGATAGTGTATACTTAATCAAGCAGATAAGCATATGAAGCTTTTGCATTAAAGATTTAATGGAACAATAGACAGAGAACTGGAAAATGGACAGTGAGCTAAGCATGGCCCTGCAGTGGCTGCTCTCCTTTACTCAGAGCGCTCAGGACAAACAGTAAACCCTTTCTTCTTTTTCCTCCATCCTTTTTCTAGAGATGCTATAACAAAAATCAGGGAAATAGGAGACCAAGCTCAACTTCAAAAAATGTGGCTAAATTTCACATTTTTCCCATAGATGACAAATCTGAAAGGTGCCAGAGTGGATGCACAAGGGTTTGAAATTCCTGGAATCACAGAATGGGTGGGATTGGCAGGAACCTTAAAGGTCCCCTAGTGCAAACCCCCTTTTGTGGACACAGCCTCCTTCCACTATACCAGGCTGCTTAAATCCCATCCAGCCTGGCCTTGAACACTTCCAGATTATTTATAGAAGAGATACAGCACTGCCACAATGGCATAAGCTTTGTTTTCTCTGACTGTAACATCACCAGCAAATAAATCAGAAACAAATCTGTCATAGTCCATATACTTAAAATTCAAACTTTTATTTTATTTATCTTCAAAACACTGGTGCTCACTGGGATGGCTGCAGTGTGTAAAATTCTACATTTCCTCATCCTTGCAAGGAACTCGCACTCAAGGCTGCCTCTTTCTGGGCTGAGAGGCTCAGCACAGGCATCATATCCAAACCCATTCTGCTGTGTGTCCCTTGGATGCAGCACTTCCCAGTGGGCTTTTCCTGGCCATGCTTTACATGCATTATCATGCTCTGCAGGAAACTCAGCAAGCACAGCAGCTTGCCAGAGTAAAAGCAGTTAGTTGGGGCCTCTTGTAATACAGCAGTTCAACAGTTGAAAGGATTGCCTGTACATTTTGCAGCAAGGAAAAAAAAGGTGTTGAATAAATATATTCCATGGAGTGGGAAACACGAGCATGAGCCTGGAGTACTCTGAGGAATGCTAACACAGAGCCAGGATAATGCTACCTCCTGCTTCTGGGAAGATTATTTCCCCAGCCTGAGAAAACGATTGGGCCATGAGGTTATATGAAAGGAGATAGCAGGAAGCAGAAATACATCTTTGTTTAGATGGGTATTAAGAGAAAGCAGTGATGATTAATGAGACATATGACACAGCAATTCAACTCCAAGGTCCTGGTCTAAAATATATAACCTCAAACCAGGATTAGGCTCCTAAAGTCACATGGAATTTAAGTTTTAATATACACCCTCCTCTTCATAATGTTCTATTGACTAATGTGGAAGTCCCTTCCTTGCACTACGGCAAATTCCATTTCCTAATTCCTCTCATGGCACAGGAGGGAATTTTCTCACCTCAGAGCTGTTGATCTCACAGCACCAGGTTGCAGCACACCCAGACAGCCTCTGTACCCAGCTCTGAGGTCACAGATGAGGCTACAGCACCACAAATTGCATCCAGGTCTCTTGAATCTCAGGCTGTGTCTGCTTGCTGGCTTATTTATCCATCAGAAATCAGCCCTGGCAGAGAGTGATGAGTCAGGATCTGACTGGATCCTCAAGGTTTTTATATTTTCTAGTTTGTACAGATCAGACCACTAAAGAGGTGATGGCAATTCTCAGCTATATTTGAATACATGAAGTGGAAATGCAAAGTTCTGTCACTCACTTCTCAAGCTTATGACATTCCAGGGGGATACAGTTCTAATTACCTCTTGCATCCAACTTGCCAAGATAAGTAACAATTTCTACTCTTCTATGAAACGCAGATGCAAGGACCATGTCAAAGAGCTCAGCAGCCCAGTGCTCCCCAGATGTTTGCCATGAATCACTTCCTGTGTTCCACCAGTCCCGTTTACCAGGAGGTTCTGAACCACAGCTGAGCTCTGCCACCAGGGAAGGGCAGCCCTGAAAGATCCTTGTTACTTATTACCACTATTTACTCACGGTTTATTAATGGTCCACAGGCTCTACTCAGGATGTAGCTTGGCTAAACTTTATAGAAACACGTGGTGAACATCTCCTGCT
>NW_008236209.1:1702330-1745275 GCF_000691975.1 Corvus brachyrhynchos
GCTGAACATGCTAGGAGAGAAACTGATGACAGAAATGTTATATATGGAATAATAATGAAAACTGGTTGACATCTGAGTTCCAGTTTCTCTGGAATTATCCCTACTTCTAGAGATTTGTCCACAAACCCACATTTTAGGTTTTACTTCTGCTGACATTTAGGGTAAAATGAAGTTAAAAAACCAAAGGAAAAATACAGGGACCAGGATGACAGAGGGGAAGTTTGGTGAAAAAGTGATGTCAAGAGGGGAACTGCTTTGGACATTTTGCATCCTTTGGGAAGGAGCTCCTACCCCTGTTTCTGATGAAGCTACACCAAACTGTGTTGACACATTTATTTATACAAAAACAATGGATCCCTTGTCCGAGAATTAGGAACAGCTTCAGCTATAAATTCTCCCTGGATCTTAGATTTGTCAAGATCCCCACAGATTTAGCAGGCTTCAGATCTGATGTCAAGATTTGGAGTGGTCTTCTACAGAAGAGATTTAGTTGGATAAAGTCTGTATTAGACCAAAAGGTCAGGACTTTACAGTCACCATAATTCTGTTCAGACTGATGAACAGGAGGGCCTGATACACAGTTCTGCCCAGAGCAGTATTTAGAGCAGTATTAGTTACCTGCTGCATCTGCTTAGAGCCTCTAAAGGCAGTGGGACTGAAATCCCAGAGACAACTGAAGGCAAACAAAGGAAAGGGACACTGTAGTTTTTCTAAACCTCAGATAATTGTAAGATGAGCCTTAGTAAAACATCTCACTGCGTCATTTCTGTTTGGGAATGCAATTCTTCACCTTCTGCCACGACAACTCTGTTTACCTGTGCAGCACCACTGGTTAAATATCTCCTGCCTGCAACATCTGTTAAGAACTGGAGGGGTTTCAGACTGTGAACTGTAAAACTCTGATAACAAGACAGAAAGCCTGGCCCAGTGACCCAAAACAAAGGAAGCAATGGATGTAAAAGGGTAATGCTGAGAGAAAGAAGGGAAGTTCTGAATTAACCTGGGATGATGATGTGTTCTGACAGAATGAAGTAACTCCTACTCGCAGTACTAAAGCTGCATGGCAGCAGAATGGAACAAAAACAGATGTAGACTTTGCAAGCAGTAGATAATAGAGTCTCTTCTCTCATACGTGAGTAAAGAGAGCTGCTGGAATAAATTCTGTCAACAGCCAGTAAAAATACAAGTAATTAGACATATATTTAATATGCTAGATTTAATACATATTCATATGAAAAGTCCATAAAGCTATAGCATAAAATCACCAAGGACCATGCATGCTTTCTGTAAGATGTTTTGTTATGCTTATCCACAGGATATATTACCCCTATTACAGCAGCTCCTGGTGCAGCTCTGTTCCATCCACATATCACTTCCATTAAAAGCTCTGGAACAGCTGCATGAAGGGTTTTGTTTGCTTTAATCTCCCTGTGCTCCTGCTGGTTCTTCCAATCCATACCCCTCATAGTTGGAGGGTCCAACAGAAGCCATAACCCTCATATTCCTGGATTCCACTGAGCAGGGAACTCTTCCTTCTCCCAGAAGGATGATTACTTGTCTGCCTTAGATTTCTCACTTTCACTGGAGTCTCCTGGCACCATTAAACAATTTTATATTTCCTTTGTAGTGGTAGCAGTAACACTGAACTGTGAAAATACCCCCCAGTGCTCCCCAGCTCCTTCTCTCCCCTGGCCTCTGACCAACCTCACCCTGGTGAAATGGATTGCAAACAAAAAACTCTGCAAGCACCAGAAACACAGCTCCAGCAAGGGAGCCCAGCCCCTGGCTGCTCTTACAGCGAGTATTGTTGGTGCCACTGCTGCACAGATAACAGCTGTGCCTGAAAGCAAGGCTCAGACATCACAGGTTCAATGTCTGCACTGGGAAAGCCTTTTCTGTGCACTTAAAAGTGCATTAAAATCTTTTCAGGCATGTACTGTCCTTCCAGACTGAGAGTATTCCATTCCCCTTTTCAATTTTCTAGTTAATTTTAGTTGTTAGCAGCTGTTAGACCCAGACAAATACGGTAGCAAGAGTTGCACCTTTTCGTGGGGAGAAAAAGCTCTGCAGCTTGTAAGATCTTTTTCTGTTCTATTCAGGAAATTATTAAAACTAATTTTGAACTATGAGAACCTTTTCTGGGTTCTAATTTGAGCCAAGTCTCCTAAAGGACTGGTCTGTGTCACGTACTAGTTTGGTTTGCACATTTGAGAAGAGGGAACTGATGCTTCCCCTGACATAACAGTCCTGTGTTGGTATTTCAAGATGATGGTTGAAATTCTGGCCATTACTGGATCCCAGAGAAATGATGCCTGAGAATGTCATGTTATTGATTGAATATGTGGATAGTCCCATCATGTTTTGAAAGTCACAGCAAGTGAAAACAAAAATAATAATTCCCCAAATGCCAGTGTAATAAATAACGTTACAGGAGTCATTGAAAGAGATTGCAATGTATCCTCTGAAAATTTCCTCTTGTGACATTCAAGACGTAGAAAGGTGCTTTTTCTGGGACTATTTTTACAAATACCTCTACATAAATATCCTCAATATGTAATACCTTCCTTTCCTCCCATCCCTCAAAGTGCTATCATTCTGCTTCAGAATACTTTCTGTTACCAAGGAATTCCTGATGCTTGCTGGCTCCCTGTAATGGAGATGGTTCCCAGGTTTGTGCCTGAAAGGGATTCCAACAAATCTGTCATGCAGATGAAAATCTGACAGTTGTCCTGTTATCAGTGTAATTACACTGCTGTGTTAATGTGGGAAGAAAAGCTGTGTTTTCTTGAGTGAGCTATTACTGCATCTCCCAATATCAAACGCATGAGCTGAGCCTTGGTTTTCAATACAAGTGCACTGCAGCAAGGCAAAATGTTAAGTTAGGCATACATAAATGTTTCTGATGTGAATCTAGTGGAGGATGCTTGACTGACAGGCAGACAGAGTAAGGTCTATTTACATAAAAACAGGCTGATGGAGGGTTCCTGCTCTGCTGCCATTTCTTCCCCAGTGCCTTGCCAGCATTTACGTTTAATTTGCATGGCCTGTAATTGCAGACAACAGAGCAGCTCAGCCTCCAGTACATTCAGACTTTAACATCTCTTACAAAACTGCAAACAAGCTTGCAGATGTCTCTGCAAACCATTGGCTTCTCAAATTCTTCACTGAGAATTTTCCCCTAAGGCACCCAAGGTGTGTTTGAGTGCTGAGGATTTGACCACTGTCAGACAGAAGGATGGAGACCCTGGTGCCAATCAGGACAAGGCAATGATCAGGCCAAACATCACCTGTCCAGAGCTCAGGATTCTCTCCCTGCACTCTCAGCCTTGAGCAAAGAAAATCCCTTGCAATGCCCCTCAGCCTAAGGATTGGCACCGCTGTGCCCATGTTTCCCTCTCAACATTTGGACAGCGCTCTCAGGCACAGGGTGGGATTCCTGGGATGACTGTAGAGGGTCAGGAGTTGGACTTGATGGTCTCTGATTGATGGACTTGATGGATTCTGTGATTCTGCAACTGTTCTCCAGCTGACAGGACAAATGCAGCACAGAAACTGATAATCCACGCAGGGAAGGAGAACTGCTCCCCCACAGTGACAGACCTTGGGATTCCAGAGCCTTACCAGACCAATTCAGAAGCCACTTAAGAAGAGGGGGACTAACATTGAGAATCTTACTTGAAATTTTATCCTCTCAATTTCCTAGGCAAGGAATGTACAATGCCAAATGAGTTATGTGTTAAAAATGAAAGTCCTTATGTGGAAAAGTAAATTAATATTACTGCCCAGCACACCAGGAACACACGAATGTAAAAGGTGTGGTTTACATCTCTGTATTGTCCTGAAATATGTGTCACTATCATTGCAACAAACAGAGCTGAAACACTGCAAAAATTAGAAAGTTGGTTTCCTCTATTTGACAATTCTTAGAGGTTCTGCCTGCCATGAGCCTTAATGTCTGCTGTTATTATGTGGTGCTTCTGTGTGTTGTACAAAATGTCTGGCTTGAAGCAAAATATTGCAGTATGTCAAATACAACGCATTTAATAGCAATCAGCTGCACTAATTGGAATGACAGTGACATTCTGCACTACACTTAAGAGTGGAAATACCTTACAGACAAGATCCTGACATTTGACTGAGATTCCCTGTTCAGGCTAATGACATTGTTTAGAAATGCAGCCCCTGCAATCACAGCACAGAACTCAAAATGTATTAACACAGTTACAGGATTTACAATATGTCTTAAGCCTTGACAGAAGAAATTCTGCTTATAGAAGGACAAAGTAGTTCTCTCTTAGTCTGTGAAAGAAGGATCTCCTTTTAATTTAATAATGTAAATGCAAAAAGAAAAAAACCAACCACGCTACTGACTCAAAATTACAGGTTTCCTCTGATCCTGGGTTGAAGTTCAGGGTTCTTTACAAACACAGTTTCAAAAAATGGGGATTTTTTTTTCCTATTTTTTTTTCCTTTTTCTGAGCCCAAGCAAGAAATTCTTTGTGTCAGCCAGAAGAGAAAACTGGTAATCACCCACCTGCAGGAGGAGTCCTGGACAGTTTCCGCACACCTATTTAACCTCCTCAGCTCAGGGAGATGAGCTTGGCACTGGGTATAAAATCCCAGTTTAGCTTGCATGGTACAATCAGTCTTCTGGTAAGACTGCACGTGTGGTGGGATTTGGAGAGTGGAGACACTTGTTCACTAAAAAAAATACCAGTCAACATGAGCAAGGAGAATTGCATAGGAAATAAATTATGTGATACATATCTTATTATTGCATAAGAAAGAATTAACAGCTGGTAATAACAATTAACTGGATTAAAAGCTGCTTTGGGATGGAGGTCGCTCCCTTTTCCAGGTAACACCCAACTCAGAAGGTCAATTTATGGTGACTCCCAAGCACTAGAAAACAGAACTCATTCTGGATAAAAGAGTGTTTTCAAAAGTCAGGATTTTGGGAATAGAACTCTGGACTTCTTAATCATCTCTGGGCAGTAACCACAGAGCGCACTTCCAAAGCAAGCTCTGGAACAGGCACCTTGATTGTGACACAACTGACGGGGATGAATAACTGCAACACCTCTGGCTTTCCAGAGGGATCTTGTGGGCTGAGATTCCCTGAAGCACCCAAAACTGAGAACAAAAATCAACACACCTAAAATGGGGATGTTTAAAATTCAGATCTCAATCTTTCTGCACTTTTTTCTTTTCCTAGCAATTAAATAGGATAAACGTTTAATTAAGAAATGTTTAAAAAAGCACACTCCACAGAGCTAGGGACATGAAAAACTTAGAGTGACAAAGAAGCTCGGAGTACTTCTGCCATGTTGGTTCACTGATGATTAAATTGGTTTAAATATTAGCTATAGTTAGAGCTGTGCAAAATAGACTTTGTTTTCCAGAAATTACACAGAACTTTTCAATTTCATAGAATTCTGCACTGCCTCAGTTATGGGCTCCATTTGCAGTGCCGATTAAGTAGATTTTTGCATCAAAAATGCAAATATATACACATATTTGATGCAAAACACTCTTTGCTTGAACACGGTTACGTCTGCTCTGATACTGGCTTGTTGGCGCTCAACAAATTTTTCTGTTCCTGGAACTTCACAGTACATTATGGGCTCAAAACAGACCCACTTGGGGATAAAGAAAACATCCTTAAAGTTATGCAAAACATTCATAACAAAATGCAAATACTGTTTACAGCTTTCAGCATCTCAGTATAGCAACTCATATTCTAAATTGCAACCAGCTACCAGCTACATGGAAAACTTTTTAATCAGCCTCTGTCCCGGATATCTGGGTTGTCATCTTGCAGGAAGGCTGGGCCCAGCTTTAGGTGTGAACCCAGCATCTCAGAGATGGTGGGTTTAGATCCCTTTAACTCTGACACCCACAGAACGAGATTCATTTCTGCTCAGAAGGTTCTCTGGGAAGGACATTCAGCCAGGCAGGGGTCTGTCTCCTCTGGGGGAGAAAAAACCAATAGTCAACAGATTGGATTTTAATTCCACCACTGTTAAAATGCACCAAGAAGGAACTGGAGCCAAAATAATTATTCACGTCACACACTGCTGGGGGTTATAGATTGATGTATTTACATTTTGCCAGGACAAGAAATGTCTTCTGAGGAATACAAACCTCTGCTTCTTTCACCCTTGCACCAGTGATGGATGCAATCCTTGTCATTGCTCCCTGACAGAGCAGCACACATCCCCTCATCCCTCCACACATATTTACCCTGCACTAAGGAAAAAGCCCTCCACATTCAGGACTCAATATTCCATTTCCTAGCATGCTGCATCAATAACCTAATGGCACTTCTGTCAGTCTTTCCCGGTCAATGCTGCCTCCTCAAGAGATGTCCATAAAACTGCTTCTGTCCACTGGAACGAACTCACAAAATGATTCTGGAGAGTGAGGAAGAAAAAAAACCACTTGCACTGCAAAAGAATGTCAGCTCGTAGAGAAAGAAACACAGGAAGGCCCATGGATGAGAAGTCCAGCAGAGAGGGAACCTTGTTCAAGTGGGTAGCTCAGGTAAGAGCCATTTTCCAAGGAGCAGAGAAATGCTCATCCTGGCACACAGGGCTTCCTTGGGTGACTCCTGTAGGAGTGAAGAGGCTGCTGCTGGGAAAAATGGGAGAACCTCCCCTTCCTGTTTCAGTTTGCTGAATTTTGTGTATTTAGAAAACTCTCCCACCCATTCTCTCGGACATTCCTTGCTTTTCCAAATGGAAAATGCAGACGGCCACTGAGAACTTCAATTTTCTGCTCTGCAAAGGGCAGCCCCCACAATGGCAACTGAAATGGTGTGGAGAGGCACAAACCAGCTGAAAGAACACTGCACAAAACACACAGTGAAAGGAAAATTGGCTTCACAGGTGAAAAATATCTAAGGTTCAACAGAAACCTTTTGGTTTAAACCAGCCGACAGATAGTATCTGATCTTTCACATCTGCTCCTTTCTAAACTCAGGCACCTGCAACTGATCCCCCGTGAAAGAAATCTGATTAAAATCAAAATGAAAGAAAATTATGACTGTGTTGGTACTGGATTGTAACAAAAATTGCAGGCTCTGCCTTCATTAGGAGCAAACAGTATATTAATGTAGGAAAAGTAACATACTTTGCATGGAAAATATCTTCATGATCAAAGATCTATGTTTTATATAATTTGCTTCCTTGATTATACAAGGAACTACATGTAAAAATATAGTTTTGCTATAGAGAGGAATTTACATTAAAGGCTTCCCCTGCTCATCTCCTTCAGTCCCCATCTACCCTGATCAATGCACCTCTCCTCACTGCAACAGCCTTCATCAGTCTGGCTCAAACTGAAAGCCAGTAATGGGGCAATTAGTGAGCAACAGCAAAATCCTGGGTAGTGAATAATCCTAGCAGTTTGCAATGCCTAAAATTAAACTGGCATAACTTTTCTATCAGATATCTTAATGATATGCATAAATAAGTCCTATTCAAAAGCCAAAATTTTCTAACATTCCAACCAGACCAAGACATCAGAGCTGGCGTTCAACAGATGCATTGTTGTCACCCTCCAGGTTCTCTTTACTTTGCATTTGGTGTTTTAGATTTTGCTTCCCAGGAAGCCATGCCTGACCCTCAGACTGGAGCCTGTGTGGCTCACAGATAAGTAGCTGCAAGTCTGAATCACTTGTTGGGCCACACAGGGGAACAGATCAAGAGACCTTTTATCTCCTGTGTCAGTCCTTTGCCAAATGCAGGAATGAGGAACATTCAGATTTCACAGAGCAAAACACATGGTGAGCTCAAGGCAAACACAGGACTGAATGAATGGCAAAAGACAACACTTCCCTGACAGAGTTCACTGAAACCCAGAAAAACGAAGTTTATCCTTTTTAAATTGTTCCTTTGTGTAAAAGGGATTATACCGCCTGTGATTTAGTGCTTCTTTAAATGGCTGCTGCTGTAAAAGTAAGATTACCAAAATGAAATGATTTAGGAAGAAAATAGGAAGGCAGATGCAAAAAGGCCCCAGAAGCACCTGAATGAGTTTCTGCTGAATTATTTAGCACAGCTATGTTCTTGTCCCCTCCTGTAACTCGTGTCTACTCCGGTTTATGACTATCATAGTCTGGAAAAACTCCAAGTGAAAAAAGCACTAAGCCCCCTCCCTTCAGCAGGTATGGGAGTCTTGCAATAAATACAGAAATATTGCACTGGCAAAACAGTTTCTTCTGATTCCAGATTTTTAAAAGTTAGGTATCTAATTCCACCTTATAGTTAAGAAACATCCTCTAAATTAACTCCATCTTTATATATGGTAAAGGAAAGTACTGTGTTAGAGAAACTCGTTTTCTAAGCTTATGGCGGTTCCTAAGGGATCTCTGAAGAGAACACTCCACCTTAGAGGTGGGGACTGAATTTTGTCAGTGCAGTGCTGAGGATGGCCACCAAATCTCAGCAGGCAGGAAAAGAATGGTTACTGTTTGAAAAATGCAATTGAGACATTTGGAAGGCAGTTCTGGCTGAGTGAGTGAATTAACCCCTGCCCTTTTGCCCTCCCCACTGGCACCTCTCACAGGCTGTGCAGCAGCGTTAACCTCATGGACAAACATTCTGGCACTTCCCACTGCAGGCTGAAGGATGAGAGCTGAGCAGCACCTTGTGTTGGATGATAAAACTCACCATATGCTCTGAGCCTGCTCCCTTCCCCCTTAACACAGCAGACTTTGCCTCTCTTGTGCCACCACTCCCATGTTTTCTCTTTGAGGCATTTCTGTATTTTCATTGCTTTGCGAAACACCAGCTTTCAGAAATCACTTTGTTACACTGTTGGATGCATTTTGTTCTTCCTCATTACTTCTTTCTGTCCTTCCTGGCATTATGTGTTATACCAAATGCTGCTTTCCAACAACATTTCCAAATGTGTAAATCATGAAGTTCCTTGAGATATTTTTGCCAGCGTGATTGAGAGCTCAGACTGACAGCTGATTATCACCATCCCGCTTCCTCCTTTTGTTGATCCTTCACTATTCAAAAGTCAGATGCTTGTCTCCCACTCTCCTCAACTGGAGAGAGCTCTTTTCTACCAGTGTATGCTTTAAATATCCAATTGAGTAGGAATGCTGTAATAAAGTGATTATTAAGTTATGCTGTTGTGAATGACTGCAGATTACTCACTGTTGTTATGTGCCTGTACTGTGCAAACAGAATGTGGATGATTCACAAGGCACTTCCATCATGTCTGGTTAAACTCACAGGAACGAGATACTTGGAAATGCTTTCTCCCAAACAGAATCCATGCCCAGTTTTGTGAAAAACAATTTCTAAAATACTTTTTAACCACTTGATACCACAATTAAGTGTCCTTTTAAGTTTCAGATTATGAGTATTTAAAGGCAGGGAATCAGCCAGCTACTTCTAGGAAATAGTGAGATGAGAATATTAATGTCATAAACCAACAAATACTCTACCAGCATGCAAAGGGTGCTAAAGAAGCAAGGAAAATTTTAATATACACATACAATTGATACTACCCATTCTTTAAAAAAAACACAATAATGCTTCAAGGATCAAAGCAAACATAAATTTAAATATTTATGTGGGCACTTGCAGAAGGTTTGGGGGAAATGGTTGTATGAAAAACCTTAGCTTTTGATGGACAACTTACCTCATTAAAGATGTAGATATGGGTAACTGTAATTCAGCAGAGAGATGGGTGTTGATCCTGAAGTCCACAGAAAAGCTGCCATTATTTCATTGACTTTGGAAGTGTCAGGCTGCAATCAGCAGAGCCAGGCTTAATGTGCATAACCTGCAGATGACTGACTCCAGCACACATAAACACGACTGTAAAAAGCCAGGTAACTGCTCTAATCATAAACTGAGGAGCATTTTGGATGTCTGGCTTAGCATATTAACAAGACCAAAAGACCCAAATATGAACTAATTAAGGCTCTGTATAAATTATACAAGCTACATTTTTTATCTTATCACTATTTAACAAAAATTGATGTGCTTTTGTGTTTACCAGCTTGTGAGGTAGGGTTTTGTTTCCTAACTCATTGTTTAAGCTGCTGGTTCCAGTAGGTCATAGGAGGCTACAAATTACCCTCATTACCTTATCAATTACAGCATTGCTGAATAAGCTGCACTCCATCATAACATAATCACATTTCAGCATTCAGGCTTCAGAACTTCCTCCTGCTTTTGAGGAATGGTGGCCAGAGCCAATGAACACAGGAAGCATTAACGTGGTCCAACCTGTTGTGTGTGTGACAGACACTGGCCCATCATCACAGCAGCCCTGCCCCAGTGACAAACTTGTGCATCTAAAGGGAATCAACGAGGATTTTTACCTTAAATCACACATGAGGATCGTAGCAAAATGTGTGCTTGCTGTATTTCATCTGGGGTCTCAGTGCTCTGAGCTGAGAATGATCAACTTTCAGCCGACCCTGAAATTGTGCAGGATGTGCTGCTCCAGCTGGATCCCTACAAATCCATGGAGCCTGATGGGATTTATCCAAGAATCCTCAAAGAGCTGCTGATGTCATTGCAAAACTCAGTGATTTTTGAGCAGTCTTGGGAATCCAGGGAGGTCCCAGCTGACTGGAAGGTGGTGAATGTTGTCCAGGTTTTCAAGAAGGGCAACGAGGAGGACCCCAGAAGCTACAGACCTGTCAGTGTCATCTCCTTCCACATCCTTCACATTTGCCACTTGGAGAGTTTTCCCCTGAATATTTCTCAGCTATAATAATTCATTGCCATTTTTTTTCTGCTTTTCATTTGATGGTGAGATGTCCTACATCAGCAATTTTTCTCAGAACAAAAGGAAAACTAAAAGGATACAGCTAAAAACATCTCGAGTCCTCTCTGACTACTTTGTGGGGGAAAAAATCTCAACAGCTTTATCAGAACTGTAGAAACTGTCTAACCCCACCAGCTGACACTTTTGAATTTCATCCTTTCATAAGCAGGGAGTAAAACATTTATTTAGACCTGATGATGCTGTGACTACTGGCTTGTATTGCAGAGCTGCTTTTATGCCTCAAGCTTTATTCCCAGCTGGCAACAAGATCCTGTGATAGGGTAAAACTCTAAAATTTAAAAAGTCGCCATCGCAATCATTATCAGCTTATTCTCATGTTCAAAAAGCTCTGCACCAAAGGCTGTTCAATGGGCAGAGAGCTCAGAGCAGGGCGAGCTCCTCTCTTTCCTGAAATATCATCAGCACTTCCACAGGTAGAGATTAAAAGTTCAGCTTTTTGAAGAGATTCCAATTAGTTCCAGGTAAAATACATATTGCACTTACACATACATTGCCTATGATTAAATTAGATCTTTCTTGGCTTAACAGAATTTTGAAATATTTCTGGAGGCACCATTTTCGCTCGGCCATTCCATGTTACCACAGCTTTCAGAACCCCACAACTTCACTGCAGTTTGACAGACCAGTTCCAGAATCTGTTACGCACAGTGCCAAATGTGCGTGGGCAAATTTGCCTCTCTTCTTTTCTGCTTGTTTTAGTACTCATTACATGAAGTGCAAAGGACTTTTTGCAGATTTGTCACTACTTTTTTGCCTTTGCTATCTCATTTTTCTTCCTGGCAGGGAATTCAGTCACTGAATTCCCATTAGGTGTTTTTATTTATTCTGTTGGGTTTTAATCTGCAGTTACCGCTGTTCTTTAAGCTGACCTGTCCCACACCACTTAGGTAAAAGAACTTCACGGAATGGGTGTGGAATCAAGCTGTGGTGCAGTTAAAATGCTATTTCTTTTATGTACAACATTATTAGTAGCTTATATTATATATACCTTTTGATGGCTCTTGGTTTTATCTCTTCAAAGTAGTAACTTTCTTTTTACTGCTCTAGAAGATAAATAATGTTAGAGAAAGTGTGATCACAAACAGCTTTTTCCACAAATGGAACAGTCCTCTGAGCCACATGAGGGTACTTGCATCACCAAAGTGTAAAACAGCAGCAGCCTGAAATGGATCTCCACCACGACTGAACTGCTGGTCTGGTAATTATTGATCAATAATAATAATACATAATAACAATATAATTATTATTTCTCAATGATAATATCCTTGTTCTCTCAAGGACTGTTAAAACACACACCCATTTCTGAGCGTGGCAGGACTCACTTCTCCAGGTCAGTGGCCTGGCCACGGGGTCTGGTGTGAAGGCAGTGGAGAATTAGAATTAGGTTGCACCAAGCCTTATCTGTTTCTTCTTTAGGACTCGGGCCCTTCTCAAGCAGATCAGCGCTCACAGGGCTCTTCAGTCATCTGTGCTGATTTGCCCCCTAAGACACAGAGATCAATTGTTTCAATGGAGCAAAGTTGGGCACTCTGTCCTCATCAGACCTGGCCCCACAGTGAGCTCACCCCCAGCAGGCAGGGACAGAGCCCAGAAGTGCTGATTTTGTTAGCATGGGGCCTGAGATAATATCCTCTGCCTCAGAAGGGTTTCCTGGTTGGCCTCGTTACTTCACTGACACAAATAAACACCTTTCAGCACCTGCTGAATTTACTGGACTAAATTAGTGTTTGCTCACAGGCTACAGGCGAAAAAAACCCCCAACACTTTATTTGGATTTTACTTCTTAATCTTAGCTTCATATCTAATGAATGGGATTAATTAAGGCCATTAAGTGCTCATCAAATAACTCAGAGAGAATCAATTGAATGTTTCAATAATTTTGCTAGAGCCCAGCACTATTGACTTCTCTGCAAAAGTGTGGGAAGGCCAGTGTTGAGATGATGACTGGAGAAACTAACAGAGGGAGGAGTGCAGCTCAAATTTACAGAAAGCACCCAAAGGTGAGCAGGAAGTGTGTCCCTGAGGCAGAGCACCACACCCTGCCATGAACCTTAAGTTCACGAAGGATTTCTCAGGCATGTGTGGGAGGAACAGAAACAATTTCCATCCAGGGAGGCACCTGCTGTTTGTTTCAGGACAAAGTCCGCCTGCAATCACCCAAAGGCAAAAAGCTTTAGGAGGATGATGGGAACCCCTGACTCCCACACTAGAAAGTCAAAAACATTTACCTAAAAAGAAGGAACAAGAATATGGTGTATGTAGGACAGCATTACTACATTTTCCTTAATCAGGACAGAGAATTTACATTTCAAGCTGGCATTTAGAAGTTTTCATTTTTTTTCGTGTTGATCCCATAAGAAAATAAACCTCCACTGCTTCCTCGTGTATCAAATAGTGCATTCCGACTGTAATTCAGTTAATTAAAAATAAAATGGTGCCTTTGACCATCCCTGGGTACATCTTTTCCACATATCAAAAGTTACTTAAGGCGGGTTGTATCAACATGGCTGCTCATATTCATCAGGGTTAAATCCAATTAGAATTTTAAGTAAGATTCAGTGCTCTCTCTCTATACTGTTGTGCAGTTCAGTCTGTTCTGGTGACATCATTAACTTGTTTAATGTGCAATACACAATTTTGAAGGCAAGAGTCTGTCGAGTTTCTGTTCTGATAAGACCATTTTGGGAATGAATTAAATAATTTGGAAAACATCAACAATAGCTGTCTGACTGTGTGTCTGTCTTAAAAATTCTATACTGAAATCCAGCCTCTTAAAATAAATATGGACCCATCGGATTTGTTCAATGATTCCCCTTTATTGGCATTTTTGTAAGAATTAAATGGTATCACCATGATTTAATGCTGGGGTTTTTTTTAATTATGTATTTTTTTTTGATTATTTGGTTTTTAAAGTCCCCCTTCATTGGAAAAGGCACCTTTTTCCCCAAATTCACAAGTCAAGTATAATTGACACCTCAGAGGAAAAAAAAGACAGAAACCCATGAAGTGACAGTAAGCTAAAATGGAATGTAATTTCAGCATGACAATTTTATACAGCAAACCCAGGCTTTGAGGTGACGGTACTCAACAGGAAATAATCATGATAATCAAGTAAAACATTGGTGCATCTACCAGAATCATGTTATGTATATCTTTATTACAGTTTTCAGAATACATGGATTAACAATGGCCAGGCTGTGATTTCATCAAATTCCTATTTTAAACATTACATACAAACACAGAGCTGTTTAAAAAATAGAAATGCATGAGTTTTGTCACCTTTTTTTAATCTTTTTTTTTTTTTTTTTTTTTTTGGCATCAGGAGTCCTATGACTTCCAAAAGGGAAATCAAATGGTGCATGACAGCAGACTGAATGACCTGTAATAGGTTATTGTTCACATTCTGTGGCATATGTATCACCTCAAACAGTGCTAAAAGCACTCCAAGAACAAATCCTTCTCCTTTCCCACTCTCCCAGTGACATCAGTGGGTGCTTGCAGGACTGCAGAATGCACAGGCTCACACAACTCCCCCCCTGGAGCACAAAAACAGCACTATGTGACCTGGAGACACCTGAAGCTGAGGCATTTGGCTGCATCTGCTTTGATTTTTTTCTAAAAATTTTTTATTTACATTTTATGTGCATGCGTGGGCATGTGTGGAGATACCGCGGAAGAAGAGGTTTCTTACAATACTTATTTAAAAATGAGTAACTTGCAAGTACAGTATGGCACATCAGAGGTGGGCTGGACATTGCTGAGCACTTGTCCTGCCTGACCTTGCAGCACTTGGAAGGCAAACAGCAAAGTAGAACTCAGCCAAGCCTTGGTTTAATGGAAAAGAAGCAATTTACATACATACGTAAGTTTGCTCCCACAGAACTATTACCAGCTTTAAATATTTACTAGCTAGATCATTCATCAGGGTAGGAAGGACTAAAGTCACCCATCAAAGCAGGATTTGCCTGAGGGATGCAAAAGCTGAACGTTGCAAAGTTTCCTTAACAAAAGCTATAGGAGGATTTCCAGAGCCAAACCTAAAACTCAGCCGGATTCTCAGAGTTTTGGGTGTTGTGGGATGAATTTAAAGTAGGTTACTAATGAATTGTGGCTTGGATAGAAACCATGAAAATACTATGTTTTTTACAGCATTTGTCTGAGGTAGTACATATACCACACACAAAAATGCAAAAATATACAGATATTCATGATTATTTGCATATTACAGAAGGGAACTACGGGAACGCTCTTGTATCTGAATTCTCAAGAAGAACAGATAATTTTAGATCATGTTTCTCATACTGACCAGAGTCAGCTAAAACCAGAACAAACGACAACAGTGTTCCTGGGAATGCTCCCTGGAGCTGTTTGCCAGTGCACTGTGGGGCACTGACCCTGTTTTGGCTCTAGCTCTGGTCCCTGATGGGATTAACACAAACATCACCGGTGTGCTGGGAAAGGCTCCCTGCTGAATCACAGACAAACATACATGACAGACCGTGTTGCACTTGATTTCTCAGTAAACTGCATAAAACTGGAGCAAAAGGAGACCAGTGCCTTTACATTTCTGATCTGTACAGCCAGGAGTTCAGCAACAGATATGTATATTTGTGTACGATTGAAACATTTCGTTCCCGTGACATTTGGAGATTTAGTTCAATTCATCACAAAGGTAAAATTATCTTCCTCTTAAATAAGCTAAGAAATGTAAACAGTGTAACATCATTAAAAAAACTCTCTCAGTACTTGTAACTGGTAAAATGTGAATGCAAACAGATGTGCTGGTATATTGTTAACGTAATGTCTCAGAGGACAGAGAGTGAAACATAATTAGCAAGAAATTTATGTATGAACCCTCCAGTGATTTTCTTTCTGGGATTACTTTGAATACAAATATAATTTAACTGATATATTTCATTTTTTAAAATTAGAAAATAAGGCAAGTGCATTTCTGAAAAAGGTGCTACTCTTCTACACTTCTAGATAAACATGTGACACCTCTGAAAATTAGATCAATAATAAAAACATTAAAAATATCTGCAATTTAATATAGACTGAAAAACTATCAAAAGACAAAGTGACCAGCATCAATTTCAGAAAATATTTTAGACTTCATAAATACGAGCACCCTATATTTACATAAATTATCTTCTAAACTAGTTTTCCTTTGAAAGACACTTTTGTTCTAACAGATATGTCCATTAAATTATATAAATGTTTCAAATATGAAAAAAATAGTAGTAAAATAGAAGCATCAGATGATGTTGTTATTTCGGATTTGCCTTTTTTTCCTAAGATTTGGTTGTTGAAAATCTGCAGCCAGCTTTCACAGAGCTTTCCAAACAAATATAACCCATGGAAATGAAAAAACTTGTGCACTAATAATTACTGCTATCGTATAAAGATTCTGTGGAGAGCTTTTGAGTTTTCACTTACAAAGATTATACCAATACTTGTAAATCCCAGCAAAATGCTAATTTCAAAATCGGAATTCTAAGACACTATTGATTTATAGAGACATTATGAACCTAATCCTTTAAACTGGCTTTGTACATTAAGCACGTTTTTATAACTGTAAATTTAATAGTTCCATTTAAAGAAGCAATGCTTCAATACAAGGCTGATGTTGACCTTGCACAAAACAGGATATAATTCTTTTTAGCTCTTACTAATAAACAAGGAGACAGAATCCTGTTGCATGCTTTTTTTTTCCTTTTTGTTTTGTTTTGGTTTTTTTTGTTTTTTTTTTTTTTTCCTGAAGTACCATACAACTCTTCAGTTTGTTACTAAAACCCTCAAACAGTTTAGGGAGAGTATTTAGTTGACAGCAAGCATTTCACTAGGCTTCAGTGGTATTCCTATGTTTAGAGCTATGGGCAAACCCCCTGTATTCTTTGAAGACAAGTTCTGAAGAAAAAAAAAAAAAATTTCAATACTAGATTGAAAAGGAGCTGTATCTTTTCTTACAATAACTGGATATGTAGTTTGAAATTGTGAGAATTTATCCAAAACTAGTCTGATAGTTTTAAGAGTATCTCACCAGAGAAGCAAAAAATCTACTGTACAAAGATGCTTGGCTCAAGCAGTAGTGCAAAGATCCACTGCCCCAGGAGCAAACCTCCAGAGCAAGCAGTGTGTGCACAGAAACCACGTGACACCTCACCTTCCAAACAGTCTTTACAGAACACTAAAAAAAACCCCAAGTTCCCCATAACACCAGGCAACAAAAGTATTCATAATAATTTCACCAATCAGTGATACGCATTAATAATTTGAGAACAAGTGCCAGCTACTACAGAGCATCCTGATTCTTTAAAAAACATCATAGCTCAGCAACTTATGCAGTAGGTCCACTGGAATTCCACTTCAAAGCCTCCACCCCATCAAGGTGGACCTTCAGTGAACGGGGTGGTGCAGCCTGGCCTGACCCCAGCCAGGCTGGACATTCCCCTGGGGACAACGGGGACAGTGGCTCCCCAGGGAGTGGCAGAACAAAGTGCCAGCTGCTCAGCTGGCTGCTCACCTGAGGAACTGCAGTGCAAGGGCCTGGACACAAAGGGGAATGGGAGGAGCTTCCCAAAAATCAGCCTGCTGCAGTCATTGGTCACTGCTAGCCAGTGCTCCAGGTAGAAAATTTGTTGTTAGCTGCTAAACTCTCAGCACTAAAATCCACCAGTGGCGATCCCGCTACATATTTTACCTGAGAAACGGAGGAAAAACTCAGAGGCAGTTCTGAAAAACTTCATGATGTAGCTTGTCTCTAAAAATCTACACACAGGAATTTTAGCATCATCAAAACAGGACAATCATGTTTTCCCCCAAATATCTTTATAAAGAATATATAAGTGCACAATTAGAAAAATCCCGCCTTAGATACAGTTAAAAACATATTCTGCCCTTGATATCATTTTGGAAAAATCCTATGCTCTGTTTTATTTGATTTTTTTTTTTTTCTTTTTAGCAGTGATAAGTAACTACACATCATCGTATCACCAAAAGTGTAGATATGTGGTATATCCTACTGGCAGCTAAAACAGCCGAATCCACCAGGCTTTACACTGAGATAAGGTTTTCAGCAACCTCACTGGGGCTATGTGTTGCTTTTTTATGGTTACAAAAAAGATTCTGATAATGTAGACCAGCTCATCTCTGAATTTATTAACATACAATTTTATTATTTTTTCCTTTCATGTTCAAATCAGAACTGCAAATGGAATCCACGGCTGTACTCTTCCAACAGAACTGTATTTTCTTACCCATATAAAACAGAACCTAGAAATCCCCAACTCCTTTCATGTGAGTTGCCAGCTTCAACAAAAAGGGGGGCAAAAAAAGAGAAAGAACGTAAGAAAATAAGATATATGCCCTACTGTTTAACACTGTTTACAGATCTTGGTAGTTGGGGTAATAAGATACAGTATGTGGATTTTTTTAGCAACAGCTTTAAAATTACATATTTTTACACCGTCTCATTTAATCAATACCAGCATTTCTCTATGATCATTGCCAATTTGGATGATAAACTCTTTCCAAAGCATATCCATTTCATTGTAAATAAAACAATTCATTAATTCTTTGGCATCAGAAGAATCATACAGCTGCAATTGCTCCATTGTGTCGAGAACGAGACCTTTCCAAAGTTACTCGTTTGTTATCTGTAACAAAAAGAGAGGAAAAAACAAATCACCACGAGATTTGAAACACGGATAATGCAATGTCAAGAGGTTTTCAAACAGCCCTGAAAATCATTCCGAATGATATGCAAATAAGTAAGTAGGAGACTGGATCAGAGAAGTTTCACACTGCAGCTGCCAGACTGAGTTCAAGAGTTCTGCAATCAGCAATAAATTACTTTCTTGATCAGAGAAGCTGGGTGATAAAAGCATTAGGAGAATCCTGAAACACAGTCCCCTTGGAAACATCACACAATAAATAATATTCTGGGTAAAAATCTTTCAAATTTTATAAATAATTTATGCACAGAATCTCTGGAAAAATACATTTCAAGTTTCATGGGAATGCACTGACCAGTGCAGTGGTGAAAACCTGGGAGATGCTCCAAGTCTAAAAGCCCAAACACCACTCACTGTAATTTGGTAGAGAGTTAAAAATAGAACAATTAAATCAGCCACTTCCTAAGCATTTCCTGATTGTGCAATGTGAACAACTTTTAGTATAAAATATTACTTAATAATTACTGCAATGAATAATAAATATGTCTCTATCACAGGAAAACAATCACCAAGTACCAGCCACGCTCCTAAATGCCTTCACAATAAAATTTTAAAGCAGTGAATAAACACACACACACACAGGGACAGAAGATTAACCCCCACTTAGAGTTCTGCAGGTTTGCATCTTTCTTTTTCACAATGAGTTCCTGCCATGCAAACTTTTTGGGTGTTTTTGGGGTTTTTTTGGTGGCTGCTTCCTTTTGACCTTGCCTTATCCTCTTCCCTCACGTCCCGTTCAGGTGCTGCTCTGCATCACTTCAGTCCCTACATTACTGCAGCACCAGGATGTCCCAAAATCCGCCTGGAACTTTTCCATAGGACTGGAATATCATAAAGAAGTCACTTCAGAAGCAAAACATCTGCCAGGCACACTGCAGGCACTCAGGTTTCCTCAGCTTTTCCCAAAGATTCAGCTCCCTCTGCTTGCCCAGCCCACCCCAGCCTGTGCCACGCTGAGGTTGGGGCACAGAGCTTGGGACCACAACACGTCTGGGGGTACAAACACAACCTGGAAACTCTTCCTGACTGGGAAGGGGACTGGGCACTGCAATGGGATGCCCCAGGAGGTTGTGGAGTCTCCATCCTCAGAGATATCCACCCCTGTCCTGGACAAGCCAACCAGCCCGAGCAGAGGGGGTGGCCAAGGTGACCTCCAGAGGTCCCTTCCAACCTCAGTCACTGCACGCTCAGCTCTAACCCAGCAAAGCCAGAAACGGGCCAAGCAATTAAATAAGACAAAGAAAGTCATCTCTGTGATCTGTTTCTGGACAAAGAACAGAGGCTGCCCATGGAGACTGCACGGCTCTCTTTCCCCTGCTCAATGGAAGTGTCTCCAATGCTACGGGGAATTAACGGCTCCTTTAGCAAGATTATTAGTTCTTTTTATAGTTCTGCCTTGCCTCCTTTTCCTAATGAATCTAGCCATGCATAAAGTATTCAAATTACCCTAAGTCAATCTGTTTTGCATGGGAATAAATCTCTCCACTGGTTGCAGTGTCACTAAGCACTGGCAATTACAGCACAAAAGAAGGGAAGTCATCAACTCAAATGTGCTGCCGCTCCTCCAAGACTAAAGAGTCCAGTGATACCTGCTCTCAGTGGGGACAAGTGCCTTCAACACCAGACTATTTCTTGATAAAATTTCAAGCCCATCAACTCTACAGGTTAAAAACAGATTAAGAAAGTCTAAGAACTGTTGCTTTTTGGTGGGGTTTTTTGTTGTCGTTGTTTGGTTTTTTGTTTCGTTTCTGGTTTTTTTTTTTTTTTAAATTTATTTTCTCCTTTCAGTTTTTTTTCCATCGTAGTAGAGACAAACATTTTCTGCAAGTGACAGTTCAACTTCTCCTGCAATTGCACAACTGGGCTGGGACCTTGGGAAAACACAAAACCACAAAAGAAAATCATAAAACAATATCATTTCCTTCTTCAGGTAATAACAAAGTATTTCCTTAATACCTATGTGTTAAGTTAGAACAAAGGGTTTCATATTAGATATGAAACTAGATTGGGCTGGCATTTCAAGTTACTTGAGCAAGAATTTTGAAAAATCATTAAATTTATATCACTTTCCACATGCACATTCAGTTATCTCCAACATCTGTATTTACCTTTTTTATGTAACAGACCACATTGAATACAACACAAAGCAAGTCTGGCTTCTAAACATGACTGACTATTCTGGCATAAAATTAACTATAACATCAATAAACGGTAAAACTATTTCCTTGTATTATGGGGGGATGGAGAGGGAAAATAAGAGTAAGTTAAAAGTAGTTAAAATGAAGTAAAAAATCATTGTCCAAAGGCTCAGGTGTACACTGGAAACACGCAAACACGACTAGAAAACACGGTAATCAGTTCTGTGTGTACCAGCCAGGCCTTCTGGGTAACCCCACCCACAGGGGAGAAAATGTTATTTCTCACTTTAATCTTAGAAGTCCATTTCTCTTACAAGCAGGCACACCCACGCTGCTCCTGTTACAGACATTATAATCTATCTCTGAAGTGAACACACGACCTTAAAAGTGGCCTCTCAATCTGCTGAATGGATCTTTTCTTAGAGCAGCGAAAGGTAGAACAGTGAAGGATTAAAATGGAAAACAAAGCAGATTTTTGTATCACAAATTCATCTTTGTCTTTTAGCTAGCTGGATCAGATGAAAATGAAGTAAATATAAAATTAAATGCTGAGAAATCAAATCAGCAGTTCCTTTTTAGTACACATAACCCTGGAATGCAATGGTGACCATGCAAACTTTGCACCCCCACTGGAAGCAATAGATGGACTTTGTTATAAAAACAATTCCTTGCTCAAGTCTTGCACTCAGCATAGTACCAAGATGGGAATAAACCCTGCAAAACTTATTTCTCCTTTCCTTAATGCTCCTCCATTAGCTCTGTTATTAAACGAGAAGTCTCAATAGCTGCCACAGATTTATTAACTCAGTGGTTGTTACCAACATAGAACTCAGTTACATGAGGAGAAAAATAAATGGTACTTTGCAAACTGCAGTACTAAGATTAAGTCACTTTTTCATTTCATTTTCTTCTTATCCACTCTTCCAGGTAGTAACTTTATGCTCTGCTAATTATAAACCCTATTTTTTATGAGCAATCAATGCTAATAATAATATAGATGTTGTGCAGTCAAATGGACTGGTCATGACACTGAGATACCTGATAATGGAAAAGACAGAGTCTATAAAACCATACCTCAAAGGTACCTGATTGGAATTCACATTATCCTGTAACAAGAAATAAAGTTCTCTTACATCATTATCTCTCAGTCCTGATATTAAAATTATAAATGTATTACAAACTGTTGCCTTGGGCTTGGTACCTTACTTGGCTCCTTTTTCCCCTCCTGAATAACCTCCCCAAGGTGAAAGAATTGACCTTTCCACAGCTGACAATAACAATAAAAGCTGTTTAGTGCTCAGAGAAAGGAGGTACTGGTTTGACTTGCCTTGAAAATTCTCAGCAATTAATAACATATTTAAAATCTCATCTTTTTGAAACAGTTTTGACTATGCAAAAGAGACAGAAATGCACGCTGTAAGGGAATTTGTATGGCCCGTGCCTTTGGGAATCAATGAAAGCCTTTACATCAAACATTTATTTCTTCATTCATGTAAAATCTTGTTCACTAGGAAATCCTACTGAAACACATCTTGTTTTCATGAGCAACCAGAGGAAAAATACTCATGCAGTCCCAAGCACTGCAGCAAGTGCCATAGAAAACAGGGAAAACAGTCAGAAGAGCAAGACAATTTCCTACAGGTATGGAATGATTACAGAAGAAATGAGTAAATTACCAATTTAAGTAAGTTTTAAATGGATGAACTGTCACAACAGATGGATTCCAAGGATCAAACAGTTCATCTGTAATAATGATGATGTTGGCATTTACTCTACAGGAAAAGGTGAAAACCTGAGCTTTACAAGTGCCACTTTTTTCTGATCAGGACAACTAAATATTTTCTCTCTAGTATCATTGATTAAAACTGTGACAAGTTAGGTTAAATTCAACTCACTTGAGCCTGGGTAGCCTCCAGTTTTCTCCCTGAGCTACCCAAGCACAGGGGAAACCAAAGCCAACTTCTCATGTGCTGTAACAGCACATTACTAACTCCTTGAAGGAACAACCCTGGACAAAACCCATTATTATTATTATTATTACTATTATTATTATTATTACTATTGTTATTATTATTTTCCTTTATGGACTGCAGGCACCTTCATCAGCTTTAGCTTCCCAAAAATGAAAGGTAAATCTTTTTGGAAAATGGAATTGATAGAACCTAAGGCAGAAGCAGAACTGGTCCAGAGTAAACCAGCAGGGAAGTCCATCCATACCCAGCACTCTTCAGCAGCTGAGCACTGTCTGTGGTACTGCCTGGCCTGTCCCTCTGACATTACTGGGGATCCCAGCTGAGAAAAAGCCAGGAAAGGAAATTAAGAGCTTCAAAACTGCTGTTGCTGTCTGGAGCAAAACCCTTTTTGAGAGAAAATGGCTCTCCTAACCTCAATTCTGTTATGATTCAGTCCATCTCTGTAACATCTGATTTCAAATTGATCTTTCAGAATGTATGGCCTATATAGAAAAAAAATAGCAATAAGGTAAGAATCAGTTATGGGAGAAATAAAGCCAAAATAGTTCAGAAATAGCTCTTTTCAAGAGATTGTTCTTGCCAAGAGATGAAACAAGCAAATAAAACACTTTTCTAACTGGGCTAAGGGAAACTGTACAGTTAATATGTTTTTTATTAATTGTTAAGTATTCAATCCACTCTTATTTCAACCTAAACAGGCACCCTACACATGCCTGGCAAAATCTGATCTACACAGACCCTTTATGACCATCACACTGGGGCATCTGGCATTCACTTGGATTTGATATTTGTGTAACCAAAAATGAGAGCAGATCGAGAGGTCCAACATTCCTGTTCTCAGCGCTTTTTTTGCTAAACAGAGTCTCAAATTCTTGACAATCAAACTTAAATGGCAGCTAAAAAGGTTATTTTAGCATCAGTTTCAAAGAAAACATTGAGATTTCAAGCAAACCCTAGAGCTGTAAGGTCAAATTCTATAAATCCTGGTTTATTTTGGTTTAGGTCAAGACTTTCACGTGAAAGCTGAGTGATAACCTGGGTTTATAAATGTTATGACTGAGAAACAGGAACTTACCCTTAGGCCAAAGAAAGAGCAGGTTTTTGGTGTTTGCTTTTTGTTTTTTTTTTTAAAAAGCCCCCAAAATCAAGATAGTGCAGCTGAACACATTAATTATAAAGGCATCATTTGTTGACCTTACAATAATTTAAAAAATATGTTCCTGGCCTGGTTACTGGGATATTTACAGATATATTGACCTGTAAGGCGTTAAGGAGTAGGAAAAGGTTTTAGAAGAAATAAGGAGGAGGAAAAAGCACAAAGGAGAATTGCAGCACTTAAAAGGACGTCTCTGAAGACTGAATGGTTCCTCCTCAGGTAAAAAGCAGCAACACACATCTCCTGAGTTATCTGCAGGAGTCAGGAGTGTCGTGTTCTGTTCAAAAATAGTGGCTTCAAAGCTGTGAAGTCATTTAGGTAACACACAGCACCTTCATTTTAAGGTTTCCAGACTATTCTGCATGAACCATTTCTCGTGGAGAAGATACGTGGCTGTTTGGATTCTCTTCAGCTTGCTAAATAGATTTGTTAATACCCACAAGCGCTGTACTACAGAAGCAGGTCTAAAATACAGAGAGTTAAAGAATTTAAGCCCTGACACAGAAGAGTTTTACTCAGATTAAAAGGGAACAAAGACACGTCTAATCTTTGTGCTGCCACTCAGACCCAGCTTGCTGGGCACTGTTAATTGTAGCCTTTGAGTCGTATGAAAATGCAGAACACCAGTAGAAAACCCATTTGTTTATGTCCTGTGTGCTAGACACAAAAATGCTTTAAAATGGAATATTGTGGGACATTTTAATGCTAAGTGGCATGTGTGATGACATTTACCAGCTCAGCGCAATCCAGCTGTGACCACAGTCATTACAGCATGGCAGCACAATAAAAGTCACACTTCTGCAACCAGAATTGAGGATATTGGCCATCTGTATCATAATTCCAATAAAGAAATAAATACTTACCCTATTTAGAGATGAAGTTTAGTATTTGTAGGATGAAAACGGATTTGTAAACCCTATTTTCAAGTAATCAGTTTAAAGTAAATTTTACAATTGCTTACTCTGGGCCTTAAGATTTCAAAACAACCCAAAAAACAAAGAAAGAATTGGCCCAGTAAGATAAGAATCCCTAAACCTTAAAATGATCTATTAAATATTTTAATTTGACTTTGCTTTCTTTGTTAATAGCACCACTTGGGATGTGCAGTGAAAGCTCTTCCACAAGAGTTGCAATGGAAAAGCCTTAGCAGGAGACAACACATGCCTGCCTCAGGGGTTACAAGACAAATCAATCTATTTTTCTCCTTTCCTCCAAGGGTAATTGGCCTTTAAAATTACAGAGAAAAATAGGCCTTCATGTCAGTACAATGCAGGCACATATACAGCCATTTCCCATTTCTTTTTCAGTTTGAATTCTCAGCTGAGAAGTAAACTTATAAAGGTGGGAAAATAAAAAGAAGATGAAGAGGAATGATTGCATCAGTTCAAATCCCCTCCAATAACAAGCACCACTGTGACCAGCATTTGAGGCTGGAATTGACTGAAACCTGCTAAGAATTGCTGCCGTTTTCCTAGGCAGTAATTTTTTATTCTAGATTGTGACAAAATTTCCTCAAATTTTTGTGACAGTCTGTACCACCGGTGTTCACGGAGATTTATCACAGAATTTAGCTAAACTGAGGAGTTATAATTATTGGTTCATTTCCCACAAAATCTTACAAAGTAATACTGATTTTTACCTCATTCTTATGAAATTGGCTTTTTCAAGGAGCAATCATGGCTATGAATATCCCGACAATCCTTCTGCTGTGCTGTACACATAATCACGTAGAAACTCAGTTCCAGCCTTTGAATACTGTTAAATTGTATACAGTGCATTTAAATTGGCTAATAAATTGTTTCATAGCAGTGAAACCCCGATGACAGTCTTCTCAGTTTTCTGATTGCTATTAAATCTGATTTGCAATACATTAATCATATCATGCTTTTAATAAGAGATTGTCATGTGAAAATATTTCCCAGCGCATAAAGAGGAGTAATCAGCTAAGCTACAACTGATATATAAAAACAAGAACAAAGTTGAAAAAAGTCAAAACAACTTAGTGTTTTAAAAACAGAACTAATATTCCCTCGAAACAGAGTATGGAAACCACTAAAGCTTTCATGTGAACTCGCTCACTGGGAGTGTGTGTACAGGTGTAAAGCAATTATTAGACTTGATATCTGAATGAACTCAGGTTCCCATTAGAGCCTGAATGCTTCAATGACCCTATTATTTTCCTTCCAATGCTCCCAGACCTGATCAACTTAATTATTCTGACTAGTGAAACATTTAGGACATGAACGTATGATTTGTTTTAAGCCAAATGAGACAAAAGAAAGTACTTCATAAAACAACTCAAAGAATAGAATAAGACACGTGATATGATGTCGAATCCAGCAAGGTCAGGACTAAGTAACAGTAACAAAGAAAGAAAGATCCATGGCAATAAAACTACATTTATTCAGGTATGTTTTCCCTTGAACCTCTCATCTGTAACCTCCCCTGTATAGTGAAAAGATTTAGCTTATGAATCAGAAGGGTGAAGCAAATTTCAGAGAGTATATGAATTGTCTGCTTCAGCACTGAGAGAATCCAAATCTTGCAACACAGAGGTTGTGATTCTTCTTTCATGACTGCACACACACTTTTAGTAATTGTCCAAAAGTAAAAGTAGAGCCTCTGCTATAAAAGACTTCACGTCAGAGAGGACAGATTTGCTGATGTGAAAGATGTGTTTCCCTGTTTTAATTGTCCCTACTATTTCACTGCTAAGGTCAAGTGTGTGACACTGCGAGAAACACGTATTCACATTTTAAACAGATTTGTCAGATGCTAATACCCTGTATTCTTCATCAATAATGTAATTTAAAATGGCTTCCAAAATGTCCTATTCCCAGCTCCCCTATTAACACTTCCACTCCTACAATTTGTACTTGCTTTGAAAGTGAGTTGACTGTAAGGTTACAAACCAGGACAAGGAGATAAAGACAGTAATAGGTTCTGACCTCGAAGCACACAGGGAGCCCCGAAGTTCGCATCCTCTCATCCCACTGCACTTGTCCTTAAAAGAATCAGGCTGACACCCAAGTGGTCCCCTGCCCCTCGCCTCCTCCCACTAACGAGCTGGAATGGCTGCTGAGCCTGCACTAAACGTGTTTCTGTCCAGCCACATTGCCATCACTTCCCCATCCAGTCTGATACTTTCAAGGAGGAAGGAAGTCGCCAGAGACCAGCACCAGCTTGTGCTGAAGGCACTTCTTGACATCAGCCTTCACTTCGCACTTCAAACGGAAGGATTCGATTCGACAAAACCCACAAAGTCAGGAGAGAAGGCTCCTCACCTCCTCTCCGAAACTGCCTGATAGAAGTCAATACCAATTCCTTCCCAAAGTTACACTCAAAAGCTGACAGATGAAAGTCAAAGGGGAAGCTTCCCACTATTCCTTCCAAGATTTTATTACAGAGTGGCGTAGGGACACGCTCGCCTCGCCAGGATCAGCCCACCTCCACTGCTCGTTCCTCTGTCAGCAGCTCCAACACTGCAGCCACATCTCCCATGCACAACTGCTTTGGTGTCTGCATAGAGCATGAAAGTAATGAGCTCAAAGACAGTGAGGAAAGGGAAAGCTCTCCTTGCTCAAAAGGAAATTCTTCCAAAACAGGAGTTGGCTAACACTCCTGAAAAGCAAGTATTTCCTCCTGGTTCATGTAAACTAGTTTTTCTCCATGCCCAGACAATGACAATATTCCTTGTAGCCTGCAAAAGTCAGTCTCCTGTATTTTTTATGCATCAGAAAAAAGTTCTCTTTATCTATAAATGTATATATATATATAAAACCCACTCTGCAATAACTTGTAGCCTACATGTAAAATGAAATATTTTAAATAATACAATAAAGGCAGAATATCCATAATTATTTTTTGATTAAATAAAATACCAGCATTTTTTATTCATGGCTAGGTTAACATTTACAATTCAGCAGTTTGCAATATTTAAATGGAATTGAATATGCTATGAGAAAACTTAAAACTACATCACTCCTGTATGACTGGCTGGCACAGGCCACGGTCTTCTGTGCCCATCTGCATTTTACCAGAGAACATGAAAGAAAAGCCCCTGTTCCAGCCTGGCAAGCTGGTCTCACCACCACCTGTTACCTCTCTGCACACCCCAGCTGAGAATAACTTGATCCTGAAAGTGACTTTTAATCTATATTATTTGCATGTGCAGGTTATGTGAATGTGAAGCTGTTACTTATTAAAATAATTCATACAAGAAAGTAATTTGGACTACACATGGCAGGCTCTGAGGTAAAATATAATAACTTTGAAGAACTTAGGAGTCTAATTTCTTTCTTGGCTGAGCACGGACAACTCCATTATGATTCAACGTGCGAACCCTGTGCTCACGTAAAGCAGAATTTGACCCTTTATGTTCATATAAAGAATGAAAGTCCAGAGGCAGTTACTGCTGGGAGAGGGCAACAAGGTGTCCCTAAATAGCTCAAAATAATTTTATTTATCAATGCTTGCATCTGAGGAGTGTTATTTAATGTGCTGCTCCAAATCCTGACCAAGACGAGTCAGACATTCGCTGAGTCCTTCTCTCCTGGCACAGTGGGATGAAGCCAGGCCACTCCTTCAGCTCACACAACCCGTGGGAATGGAAAGCTTGAAGAAGGATATTCCCATTCACCTGGGCTGCGGGGGAAGCAGCAACACCACCTCTCATAGAGATGCTCAGGAAGAGTTTGGAATTTAAACTCTGCTCTCCACTCTCCTCCAGACTGAAGTGAGATCAAAGGATAAGGCAAGGGGAGCTTGGCTGTGTCTGAGAGAGCAGAACAGGCTCAGAACAGGTCACTGCTGAGAGTGCAAAAACGAGCAAGTCATCTGGGGACAAATCCTGGCCTCAAGCATCTCCTGAACACACAGGACCTGACTGGCTAATCAGGATGAGGCTTGCTGGGTAAACTTTGTCACTGTCACATGGAAGAGACTTCAGAATCCCCCATCACCTCTTGGGTGCCTTTAGACTCAAAAGTAATGCTTTGTGCCACAAAATAAACATTACTTTTCTTTCAAATTTTGTTCCCATTTAGAGATCTAGTTTACAGCCCCACTCCAAAGCTAGTTTTACCATACAAACAGGGAAATTACGAATTTGAGTGAAAGAAAACAAACAGGAGTTTCTCTCTGGGGTGGGAGAGAGTAGGAACTTACACAAATTTTGCTGCTGGATGACATGATTAGGAAAATACATCCTTAGTGCCACTAAAATCACATTAATCCATCAGATATTTTTTGCCTAAAGCTGGTAATGTCCTTTAGAATTACGTTTTGCTGTATATAAACACTTGTAACTACAAGCTCCTTCTATCTCATCTGAGGGAATATTTTTTCATGCTTGAACTAGTTTCATCTCCAGAAATAACAAAGTCAGTGTGTTAATAGTTTACACCTATTTGGGATTCACTGGGCACGGTGGCCTTTTAACCATCAGCCATCCCTTCCTTGTGCTTTCTCAGAACTCCCAAAGCCAAGGATCCTGTTTGCTTTTAAAGGCAAATCAATGAAACCATGAGCAGCTTGGCCATTGTGCACGGAGCTGAGTGACTCAGAGTGCAGAGCTCACAATGAAAAGCCCATTTTGTTGAATTAAACGTTTGATCAAAGGACATGGTACCTTTTCTGTTTGTATCCTCTTTAAATAGATGTTCTAGACAGAATTTTCTATAAAAGAGGGCTGAGACTTTGCTGCACTTTGATAATTCCTACTGCTGTCCAAGTACTTCTGCACTGGATACTCAAGGAAACAACTATGTAAACTTACAGGGAAAAATAAGACATTTTTGATGCTCTTAAAGTGCTTCATCAGCTGTTTATCAAAAAACCCAGAAAGAGGTCAGCAAACTTCTCCAATCTTCCAACCTAATATTTCAATAGAAAATAGCAAGAAGCTGCAATAGTAAATAAAAGAGAGGCTGTATTTCAGCTTAACAACTTGACTTGCATGTTTTCTAGGCCTTGGATGCAGAAAGCCGTCTCTAGACTTTTTTGGTGAGGATGGGAACTTTTTAAAATATGGGGTTGTTTTAATTCTATGAAATTCACATCTGTGATTTTGGAATTTCCTACTCAGCACTAGCAGAAAAGCAAACTGTAGATGAAACATTTTCAAAAGGTTTACTACAAAGTTTGTTACAGAGATATTTTTTTTTTTCATAAACTATGCAAATCTGGCTACTTACATTCCAAGAGCTCTACTGACTCAGTTTAAGGCAAATAACTATTTCACAGAACAGCATGCTTGCAGAGGGCTGAAAATGATATCTCAGTACAGAAGGGAAAAAAATGCAAGGAAGAGAAATACTCTTAAGTATGCAAAGTATTTCAGATGCCTTTTAATTTTTTTTTTTTTACAAGAATACAGTTAAATACTCTTGGAATACCAGTATAAAAGAGTCAAAGTGCTAACTGCAATTTGATTTATTGGGTTTGAGTTATAATTCAAAGCCAAGCCTTATGCACTTCCAGTCCAGCACAGCATGAGAGAGCCACAATATCTGCAAAGTCCAGTGGGAAGGATTAGTAAATGTCACAACACCTTCAGGGCACAGCAGATCCTTAAAATAGGTGATGAGTCAAGAGTCTGAACGGGAAAAGTACAGCAGGGTGCCTTTAAAAAACCTGCATCAGGCTGGAAGGTCTGTAAACCTCACCTCTATAAAAAGATCATCCCTTTCCTTCTGCTTTCTCATCCACATGAACAAACCTGGTCACAGAAGGGACCTCACAAAAGTTTAATAAAAATGCTTTGTATAATTTAAAATAAGTTTATATATGTGTACATAAATGTATATTTTAGAGGAACACCAACTTAGGCCTTTTAACAGGCAAAGTTTCACTGGAAAAATGACGAATAGCTGATTTCTGCTTTTTCTTTAACGTAGGTAATAACTGCTGGCATGGTGTCTGGAAAGTCAAAAGCTTTGCCATAACTCAGTCAAAACGGTTGTCACTCTATTCCTGGCCACATGTGGGGCGTTGAACATTGATTAGCAGCTGAAAACAATTCTGGTTTTGCAGTTTAAAGACACCACTTAAGACGTTACTAAATCCAGCAAATTTTAATATTTTAAACTCACTCTCAGAGCATTTCAAACGTCTTTGCCATCTGAAATCTGAATAGAAAGATAAAGGTCAAAAAATTTCTCAAAACCCAATAAAATTAAAGTATTAAATAAAGAATTAAATAAATAATAAAGAATTAAATTGATTTAAATGAATTAAAGTATCAGAATTGAAGTTATGATAAACTGAGTAAATGAAGAACCAAAACTTTTTTCCTTTAAAAAACAATGGAATGTAATACTGAACTGCTTTCAGCACTTTCCCCAAAGCATTTTTGAAACAGAGAAGTCAGGTTTAGGGCAATTACATAGAGCAATATGGCTCCAGCACACTCTAAATTTTCTGAAAATACATTATTACACAAGTTATTTTTAAGTACTGACATAATTTTCATTTTTCCTGGATGCTCCCTGTCCAGGGCCATCCCCTGCAGACGAGGCAGGGGCGATCAGGGGAGCATTTTGTGCTGCTGACAACAGTAATTTCATCCTCATTTGCCTCCACTAGATCTCTCAACTTTAGTAAGGCATTACCAGCACACTGCAATATTTTATTATGAAATATCTATGTACATTTGCAGATTATTTTGACTTTGCACACTTCTGAGTTACTCTGGGTTTGTCTCAGTTTCTTCTGAGTTTGCTCATAATCAAATTATTTTTTCAAATAATTTTACCTCCAGTGATTTATTTCTGCTTCACAAGGTGAAGTACAAAAGGTTCAATCTGCTGCTAAGTGCCCAACTCTTTAGGGAGTAATAAGGAAATGTGATATAAAGTTTCAGAATCCTTGCAAAAAACAAAGCAAAGCAACAGTAACCATGAGGGGTTCACGATTTTTGTGTGTGAATGAGGATATTTAACAGGTTTATCCTAACTGCAGTTTGCCAAGAGCTGTCTGGTGAGATTCATGACAGAGAGAAGACTCTTTTGCATATTAAATTGTGTCACCAACAACCCCTCAGGTTTCTAAAAAAACAAAATAAAAAAGGGAGGATCTTCACACCAATTTGGCACCGAGAAAAATAATTTACAGCCCACCAAGTCCCAATAATACATTTGGAAGCCTGTAAGAAATGCATTGCACTCTTATTTTTGTAAAGAAAACATTAGCTAACTTCACAGCTCACTTACAGAGCAGTAAAATCCACAGGTACAATCTGATTTTCCCCAATCTGTTTTACAACAACCCAGCCACTCCAGAAAAAGAAAGGTGAATATATGGAAAAGTGAAAAATGGGAGAACCAAAGTAAGTGTTGCAGTGGATGGAAGGGTGGTACCACTGCTGGGAGCGGGGCAGAGAAGGCTGTTCTGAACAAGCAGGCATCCTTCCAAAAGCCCAAATCTTGTCTAAGCTAACCCAGCAAAGCAGCATGACCTTTGCATCATGACTCCAACACCCAAAAATTCCCAAAGCCAACCCCTGACAAGAAGGAGCAATGCTATTTCCACTGCAGCATGTGAGAATGGATAAGAGCATAAGGGTTTTTCACCTCCCTCCCAGTGATAGACGTCTGGCAGAATTATTTCCTGGACATCTCAGTGGTGCTGAAAATCTCAGTAAGGATCTTTAAAAAAGCCACGGTCAAATACAGAGTCAGCATTTAAGCAAACCACTTAGCCCTGGATATGCTGGGTCTAATCCTCGTAGTTTAGCCACAAGTTAAGCTGTCTTTCCCTCTTTCTCTCTGAAAATGGCTTAATCATCCAGCCTGGCTCTAGGCAATTAAAAAGCTCCCTGCCTGTAATTGACAACTGATGTAACCAGACATTAATTCTCACCCGACAGAATTTATATTTAATCTATAATACTAATATATTGCCCATATGCAGATAATTCACTAAAATCATTGATTCCTACATCTCAAATCCCCTGCCTTTGCAAAAATCTACTTTTCATACAAAACCCCCAAAGTAATTCATGTCATATAGGCTCTATCTGTAAGAAAGGAAGAAAATTCAGTCTACTAAGATGTTTTGTCCCACTTTCTTCTTTCAGGTGGCCTGTGAGGTGACTGTTCCTGTGAACTACAAAGAGGTTGAAGGACTTGGTCTTGTTGGCTCTTGTGAAGAGAAGGGCAGAGAAGGGATCTAACAACAACCTTCAGCTGCCTGAAGGTGAATCACAAAATCCGAGTCAGTGATCTTGGTCACAGCCAGAAGGTAAAACAAGAGCCAGCAGCCCAAAGCTGCAGCTTCAATGGTAGGAAAAAAGTGTTCTACCCAAGGAATGCAGAGGTGGGATGGGGCAGCCAGGAGCTGGGCAGGTCTGCAGGAGCTGCTTTGACAAGTCCCAGCTGACTCCATCAGTGTGGGGCTAATCCTGCTCCAAGCAGGAGCTGCACAAGATGAATTCCAAAAGCCCCTTCAAACATTTCTCACACCCTATCAACTCACCGATTCTTGGCAAGCACATGTCAGGGATTCAGAAATAATAAGTATTAACATTCGTTATTTTTGGCCTGTCATTAGTATTTACATCCACACTCTTAGCAGTTCCAAATGCCAAGACTCCAGTTTCAGAGAGAAAAGGGCCTTTTTTTTTTTGCCAATTTATCATTTCTAATCTGTTCAAAGCTTAAGCCAGAACTCTTCAGTGAGACTTCTTCATAAATAACTGTACAAAATTAAAATAAATTAACATCTATTATTTAGCTTCATTCTCAAAATAGTTAACATATGCCCACAGGCTACAGCATATATTGAAAAAATAAAGCAAAAACTCAGATAGGGGATCTTCACCCCTTTCTGAGGACTCAGAAGATATGGTACAAGTAGGATTCCCAAAACTACCAGTAATGACCCAGAATTTAATTGATGTGAAATATTATTACTACTGTATCCACAACTACAACAGCCATAATCAGGTTTATAGAACCCCTAAATCAGCTCTCGAGATCATCTCCAGTCATCTTCAGCAGAACACCCAGAGAGGAAGCTGGGCAAGGGTAGGGAAGGAGGGGGGGAAGGAAAGTGGAAGACTGGGAAAACGTAGTTATGCTTCCTTAATTTGAGGAATTAGATTGCTGATGGACTTCACCAAAGAAACATGAGGCTGACAGAATCTGCTCTGTAACAGCAAGTAAGGACATTCCAAGAAAAGCAGCAAGTTTTGACAAACCCTTGAGATGTCAGTGATTTGTGAATGCGGGTACCGGAGGAAAACGACATGTAACTGAGAAAAGTCAGCACGGAAAGCAGAAGGAAATTCAGAAGTTAGAAGAAACCAAAAGAAAAAAAAGCCCATCAGACTGCTTTGTGATGTGGTGGCTTTTTTTGTGTTGTTTCGTTACTTTTTGTGGCCCTTTTATAGCAAAGATGGTGTTTGCAAGGACTGAAGTGATTGACAGGTGTCGTTCAAGTGTGCGTGCTCTGAAAACACGACGCACAAGCAACTTTGGCTCTGCTTTTCATGACACTTGCTAAAATTGAAAACAAAATAAATTACAGGGCAGCTTCAAGGAAAGAATAAACTAGTTGGTGTACATTGTCCTAATCACCTTTTTGCTTCTTTGAGTTGTGGAGTAACTGAAAACTGCATCTGCCAAGGAAGCCCTTGTTCAGGGTAGAACCTTTGTCTGAGAGATATAATGGGAAAAAAGCCTATAAATCAGTAAAACATTATTAAAAATAGCTCTTATTCTAGAAAGTATAAAATTAATTTTTATGGAAAGACTATATATAACCAGCAGGAAAGCAGAATAAGATAAACTAACTTTCATGATAGCAAACAGGGCTGATTTTAACCTTCTGACTAAATAATTTCCTGTAGCTTCTAAGGAAACCTGCTTGTTATTTACAAAAGGATTCATTGCCACCTAATTAATTAATTAATGTCATTAGATCTAGAATTTAAAACACTTATTCAGATTGAATTCGCAACACAACTTTGCTTTTAGTTCATGGCTTTTTGAAGCTGGACTAGAGAAACTCAAACATGACTTAGATTCAGAAAATCCCTGAGGGCTGAATATTGTGTCCTCAAGCTCGGGCTAAACACAGAAGGAACAACAAAATGCAGGCAAGCAATTTTATTTCTTTTCGAAGGACAGACGGGATGACATATGGGTTCAAAACACCGTAAAGACTCCAAGCCTAAAGCTATAAACACGTCCATAATATGTGGAATATACGTACACTTCTGATGTGAGCACTGTGTGCATATCTGTACACAAATATCCATGGGATAAATCCGTGGCATTTAGAAGAGCTGATCAGAAATCTGTCACAGCAGGAAAAACTAGGCAGAGAAATTAATTAATTGGAATACCAGAGATGAGAAAAACATTTTCGCATATTCAGAGAAGACACTAAATGCTGAGCAGCAGCACGTATAAGTGAAATAAAAAACCAGAATCAAGAAAGCAGAGAATGAAATGACCTCCTGTATCTGGTGAATACAAAGCCAGGCCACAAGAGGATGAATATTCTGTGCCCACAAGAGCAGCCAGTAGAATAAAAGCTGTCACCAGAATAAAAGGTGTGGGACAATATGGCTCTATAGGCACTGATGCCTCAACCCAAAAATACACAAACCAAGGAACAGACCACAAGCACCTCTGAAATGTTTGTAGCTTCACTGATTTTCCTTTCAGAGGTCCTTGTGATTGTGGAGTGAAGCAATAACTAATTAATAAAACCACAGCCATTTACAGTAAACACAAAAGAGAGAATAACCAGAAGCACAGGCTCTCAAGTGGCAGTTCCAGTAAAGCAGTGCCACAATATGGAAGTCTTGCCTTTACTTAAATTTTCCTTATTTTGAAAGTTGACCAGTTCACCCAGAAACCAACTCTTACTTTATTCTACACAGCTGATTTTTAAGATAGCATTATATATGATGCATGCACATGGCTACATAAATTCTATGCTAGAATGTGCATGAAACTATCATCTAAACACAGGACACTTGAGCAGCAATCCTCACCCAGCTGTGCGGGTAAAAACCAAAATATTAAAATGCAAAGAAGGATTTATGAATTGAATTTGTTTTTTATCTACCAGTAAGCCTAAGTTGAAATATGAATAACTGATTTAACACTGAAATGATATTCAAATATTTGACTCCAATCCCCTATTGCTTCTAAATTCATTCAGAAGTCAAGATTATTAATTCTTCCTGACAGAAAATCAAGATTTAATGATCATCTGATAACCCTTAGGAATTACAAAGTAAACTTAGATGATAATTCAGACAAAATAAAATGATTTTACATATATATAAGGAAAACATCATGCAGAATATCCATTTAGGCATTTCCTATGGGGCAGTAACTAATTTTTAAGAAAACACAGAGCAAAAAACTGTGTCTTGGTATGTACAGTAAAAAATTTAGAAGCAAAAAGGGGACCTTCATTAAAATCTGCAGACCTTTAACCCTCTACTCTGATCAAACAGACAAACTGAGCCCCTCAAGCACTCCTTCAAAAAAGCTCAGAACAGGAAAATGTATGGAAGAATTTTAACCCAGTGACCTTGTGGAAACAGTGCAGCTCACTTTAAGACAACATTGCTCTCAAGATCAAGCTATCTATTCACCCAGGCCCATCAGGCCAAAATAATACATTAAAATAATGTGCTTTGTGCAGTTAGATAGAGCAACTGATTTCAGCTTAGCAAAAATGATATGCTGTAAATGATTTTTAGGTAAATTTTTAGCTTTCAGGTCATGTCTGCAGGGAAGTAACATTAGAACTAACAGTGGTGTGAAAAATGGGGATGCAGAAGCTGTACAGCCTGTGCATTGATTTTTTTTTTTCTTTTTTTTTTGTTCCAGAGCTCTCTCTGGCAGCAGGAACACTGTAAAACCAAGTACAAGCCAATGACAACCTATTTATATACAGAATCCTACAATATTTCAAGTTGGAAGGGACCAACAAGGATCATCAAAGTGTGACTCCCTGCTCCTTGCAGGATTACTGAACACTAAACCCCTGCACTGAGAGCATGGTCCAGAGGCTCTGTGAACTCTCACATTTGGAGCTGTGCCCATCCCCTGGGAGCCTCTTCCTGTGCCTGAGCACCCTCTGGGGGAAGGACCTCGCCCTGAGTTCCAGCCTGACTGCTCAGCTTTTATTTTGTCTATTGTTTGTTGACATTTATACTTCAAGGCAATTAAAATTGTACCTGTCCAATTAATGTAACAATGCCTCTCCTCCATGCAAAGTTCCTGTTGGCACAAAGAACCCAACCAGGGCAGCAGCTCAGTCCAGCACTGAGTAAAAGATTACACCAGAACATCTGAGAGCCAAAGTGAGCTCCAAAGGCAGTTCCAGTGCATTCTGACTGTAATAAAAAACCCTGGCAGGTGCTTCCCTGAAATCCTTTAGTTGTAGAAACCTGAAATAGGATTTAGAGGTTGCTGCTAATCTGACCTCTGAAGAAAACTCTTGCTGATGCCAAAGCTGTTTGTTTTAGCCTGACCATCCCAGCAACATACATCCAGTGGAAGCAGGAGGAGTGGGAACATGCCCTGCCCTGCAACACCAGGTTATGTCTCAGGGGAGGAGACCAAAACAGCTGAGAAACCTTCCCTCAGCTCAGGTGCCAGCATGTAAGGGGCTAAGAGATGTTAAATGCTTGAACAAAGGCCCCAGCAGAATCTCAAATTTTTGCCTTCCATAAAATCTTAAAACCTATCCCTGGGGAATACAAAGAAACTTTTACAAAGCACAGTTTGATTTTATGTTGTTTGCCTTAACTCGCCTGTACAGCCATTGACAAAAGATTTTGGAGATCATCTTTCCATCTGCAGAAATGGTGGGTGAAGATGAAAGATAAGAACAGCATTTCCTTTCTTCCCACTGCAATTTTGACTCCTTCAGCATTTCTGCCCTGTCATCACGTATTCCACCTAAGAGCAGTTTTGTTTTTAGCAGTACACATCCACCACTGGCAAAGGGGTTCCATATACTTCTGTGACATTCTGCACACATTTACATGATGCATTTAATCCATGTAATTTTTTGATCTGTATCAAAGCAGTTCTTAATTTGCATACAGCACTCGTATTAAGTGGATTGCAGAATGCACACTGAGTTAAAGGTGAATGACTTGTCCTTCATGCTAACTCTATACGACTTCTGGGCTCCCCAAAGATGCCATTCTTATCTCTAAAATCCATTTCTTTGCTATTTTCAACATAAAACTTAAAAGGTGCCGTGAAAAGTGCTGAATATCTTCAGTGGCATACGAGGAACTTGGGATTTGCAGGAAGTAATTAACCCTCTTTTGCCTTTAAACCCCTGCCCATCTCAATCTTCCCATTCTGCTTTGTCAGTTTAAAAAAGTATTGGGAGAAACCATCTCACTATTAAAGAGAGTGGAAGGAGGAACTTTAAAAGCAGCACAGCAATGATAAACCTCACACAGTCACCCAGGACCTGCCCCAAAACAGAATGGCCAAAATAATTCCTTGTTCAATGTGCCAGTGCCTTTTTTCTTCACTTAGGGCTGACAATAAAAGCGACATAAAAGCTGTTTCAAAAGTCCAGCTGGTATTTTTCTTTCATTTAGGTGGTTTTGGTAGGTTTTTCAGTTAGTATGAATTCCCAGAGTTCCATGTACTTGATCTCATCTTTGAAGTTTCCCCTGAAACTTCCTCCTCCCAACCCCAAAACAGTCAGACCTGGATTATGTTCTTTCACTGAGCATTAAGCAGTAGACTGAAACAAGACAAGATTTGGGTAATAAATTCTTATGAAAACTCACATAACAAAATGTCAATCAAAAAACTCCCAACAGAAAATCTTTTAGAATGATAATCTGAATGTATTTGCATACTAATCAAGTACCTCTTCAGTAATTACTACAAAAAGCAGAGATTCATGTGGGTTTATATAAAGATCACTATTACTGTTCTACTATGCTAGTTCTGATTAAGGACACAAATTCCATTAGACATGTTTTAGTTGGGAAGATGAACTTTTGAAAGGAAAGCAAATGTGTTCCAAAATAATACAAAAATAAGTTTCAGTGCTTTGTCATATGAGATATTCTAGCAAAAATAACCACTTTCCATATCTGTATTGAGCCATGAATTTCCTCTGTCATTTCGGCAGCAAAGTTCTTGATACTTTTCTCTATGAATTCCTCCGTCTCCAAAGTATTTTATTTGTTCACAGATCTATAAAATGCAAGGTAATTATTTTACCTGGAAAACTTTTGTCCAGGACACCTGAATTGAAATCCATATTCTGTTAACCACAGACCTGAGATGGAGAATATGTGAAGCAGAAATAACCAGGAAGTGTGTGGGGAGTTTAGTGAGGAATATAAAAACCCAGGAAGCTCAAACACACACTGAATCAGGCCTATAAAAGCAACCAATTTTATGACCCTCTACAGACACAGAACTTGATTTCAGCAGCACTACTGAATGGGGACCTGAGTTCCCAGGAAAACAACATCACTTGGTTAGATTTAAGACCGTTTTCACATTTTTCATACAGCTTCTTATACCATCCATGTGAGTGAGGAAAGGCAGGTAAAAATATAAAGATGGGAAGTGGCAACACAGGCAAAAAAAGAAAGAATCTGAAAATATATAGGTCAGAGTGAAAAACATGAAATAAATGCCAAGATTTCTTGAAGAGAATAAAGTAATCTCTGCTACTCAGCAGCAACACACAAGCATCATTTTATCATCAATATGCTCCAAATAACTCGCTTGGATAACATTTTCCCTTCAAAAAGGGTAAATATCAAACAGTTACAGAAGGAATTGGATAAGCTTAACCAAATACAGAAACTTAAAAACAACTTAATATTTATTCAAAAGCAGACATTTTCTTAAAGTGTTTTCACAAAATGCCAGTTTTCCCCTAGACACTTTCTATATAGAAATAACAATCTATCCCAATTATGAAAAATATTTTTGGCTGGCAGTATATTTTCATCTTCTATATCCTTGAATATAGAAACAATTTCTTCATTAAATTTATCTTTGAATAGGGAGCAAGTTTACACCAGTTTTAATCATTGGATGATGTTGTTTTGCCTGCAAGCTGCTTTCAAGTATTTAATTTTCTTATTTTTAATGTAAAGCATAGAGAGTTCATATAGTGAAAACTTCATTTATTAAATCTAAGCTTTCGTGCGGAAATTGTTCATGAAGCCTCTGACTCTGCAACAGTTTGGACTAGAAACACAGTTGAGAGATCCTTTGACATTCTTTGCCAGAACCTTTCTTGTTCCACCATAAATCTTTATGTGCTTTAACTTAAAATTGCTACCAGCTCACGTCAAGAGTACTGGAAAATGAGCAGGAAATAAGTTTTGATGTTTATTGTGCACTTTGGCAGCTGCTCAGGAGAGCTCAACCCATCCATGTGCACCCACGGGCAGGACCTTTTCTGGAGAAAGCACTGGTGGCACTGTCACCTCTGAGGGACACAGCTCCCTCACAGTCACCTCGGAGGGGACACAGCTCCTTCATGGTCACCTCTGAGGGACCACAGCTCCCTCACGGTCACCTCTGAAGGGACACAGCTCCCTCATGGTCACCTCGGAGGGGACACAGCTCCTTCACGGTCACCTCTGAAGGGACACAGCTCCCTCAGAGCTCCCTCGGCCCCTGCACGGCCTCCCCAAGAGCTGCTGTCTGCAGTTTGAAATGCCAAAGTTGTAACAGGAATTACAGATGCTGGCATTTGTGGAATTGATGTCACTGCTGTCTCCCATGCGGTAAACAGAAGTGAGAATGATAAATGATGCCAACAATTATGCTGTTGTGGTTTTAAATGAACCGCACACCCCAAATTTCCCTTTGGATTAATGTTCCCTACAACTTTTATATGAGACTGGTCCAAATCTCCTAACATCGTGAATATTTTAATTAAAATGATTACTCTCCTATTTTAACTTTCTAGGAAATACACCTACTGCAAGAGCAAAGGCTGAGACCAATGTTCACAAAACATATCTGCACATGATGAGAAAAAAACGGAACTTCTTTTCGCTAGAAGCCTTTTCCCATCTCAGTAGATAAAATCCTTTGTTTTGAAGATTGTTAATGAAAACTTTGAATAACACTAACTCATACCAAGTAATACCTACAATACAGTCTTCAAACACGTTCCCTACCATTTCTTCATTACACTTAAACTCCTGTCCACACCTTCCCCTCTGTTCCTCCCCCCTTCCCCTCAGCTGTGCTGTGGTGCTGTTTCACTGGAACCTCCCATCCTTGTTTAAATCCATCCACTCACACACCATCATCAGCCCGAGCTGTCTGTGGCCAACAGGCCAATGTTCCATTTCAGAAGCCATTAATATTTCATGGCAAGTACTAAATTATGGAATCTTCTGTTTCCAGAAGATCTGTGACCGAACTGCAGATTCCTGTTTTTCCAGCACTGTATGCACAGACACGTTCTAGATCCACACATGCAAAAGTGGGGCTGTGTGCACATAAAAACTTCCTTTATTCTGCCAGACTTTATCCAACTGGTAACACGCTGGTTTTAAACACACATCACTATTAAAAGATGCTGAAGTGACTTTTTTCTCCTTCAAAATACAGGCATACCCTTTGTTTCTAACAGTAAATTATATTTGACATTTAAAAATCAAGTTACCCTAATCTAGAGCTCTACCACAACAACACTGATAAAGCAATGAAGCTTTCCAGAGGAGAAACCCATTTTTTTAAAAAATTCAAGATAATTTTAGTCACGAGTAATTGAAAACGTAATTTAGAATTCATTACTTTGCGTGGTTAATTACAGCAGAAGAGTTTCAAATGATGATGATGATGATCCAATAAAGTAATAATTTTTTCTGAAACACGATATCAGAGTAAATAAAATAATAAAATGCAAATTAATGTGACTATTTGAATTATGTTGGAAACATTAAATGCATACCAATGTGTAACCCACTCCTGATGCTGAGGCATTACACCTGCAATCATCTCCTCGGAATTTAGAGAATTGAACAATGTAGACAAGTCTCCAAAACTTCTAACAGGCAGTTCTTCATCTTAACTCACCCTAAGGACAAAATGGTTTTGTTCAGTGATGACTGTGCAATCAGACCCCAGCTCCTCTGAAGCCCAGAATGGATTTCCCAACCTCAACACCTACAGGACACAGCAAAGCCAAGGCTTTGTCTCCATTCCACATGGATTCTGCACTTCTTTCTTCAAAGGGAAAATAGAGGGCACGTGTTTAACCAAAATACCTCATTTAGGGAGAGAATGAAAGTTCCTTTGCAGTGACTGTCTGCAATCCACCTGCAGCTATGTAGCAGCAGAAGAATCTGTGACCTTATTCCATTTTCATAAAGGGCACTTAAGCTAAATGAACTCCCTGCCCGTGTTCCTGAAAAACAAAAGTCTTGATTTGACCTCAGAATTCTTGCAGCAGTCCCTGAAGTCGGTATCTTTTCCCTGTGTAGCTCCAGCAGATTGGAAGGTCAGCGGTGGGTACACGCCTGATAAAATTACAGCTTTCTGAACATTTTTGTCTGGAGATCTTAGAATAATTTAAGTGGCTTGAGTATAACTGAGTGAAAAAGAACTGTCATGCATGAACCACTTAAGAAATTTCCCATGCTGAGGCACAGGGCTGATTTTAAACTGCTACCATTGCACCTGGAGTCAAATTGTCTATTTTGGTCATGCAGGATGTCTTACTCTGGCCTGAAACATGGATTTTCCTAAGAATTTTGAATCTCTAAGGCACAGATAATTTTCAACTCCCAATATCAGCCTCCCAAGGCTGCCTGTCCCTGTGGAAGGAGTGTGGTCTCTGTGGACTCTAAAGGGTTGTTTCCTGACAGGTCGTACCTGACAGAGCACTGTGTGAACGTCACATATCCCAAATATTGGCCAATAACGTGCAGAGCAAAGGCTGCAAATGTCAGGATCATGCCAGAGGTATCACAACACTAAAGCAGAGTATCAGAAACATTTGCAGAGCCACTGCCACCACAGCAGCACCAGCAGAGCTTTCAGGAGAAGTTTATTAGGACGCCTGTAAGTACCCAGCTTTACAAAACATAAATACCACGTCCCTGCCTATTTTCATTCGTGCATAACCCAGCGAGG
>NW_008236209.1:1745373-1749303 GCF_000691975.1 Corvus brachyrhynchos
TTCCTGCTGGAAGCAGGAGCAGGCAGTGCCATGGAACAGCCCCATCAGTGCCTCTCAGCACAGCCCAACTGCTCCTTTTCACCTCTCTCTCCCCCCAAAAAGCCTGAAACACTTCACTTCAGAACTGCAATATTCATTTCATTATGGCCACATTCATACTTTCCTTCTAAATAGCTCTTTCAAGAATCAGACTATATTTGAAGTTGCATGAAAAAAACCCAAGCAAGGTATTTCCGTTAACTGATTTTGAGGTTATGTCTGAAAAAATCAACACTGCCTTAAAGACAACTTGCTGCCCTTCAGAAAATGTGAATTCTGTTAGAATAAAAGGACACATATCACAAGGCCTCTATAGCTTTATCTGCATGGCAATCACTTCCAAACTGAACTTCCTCCAACAGTATCTAAAATCTGCACTAATTTGCTCTATATTTGGACTATGAATTATGCAACCAGCTGGGAAACTGGACACCACCTTATCATCACACCCTGCAGAGCCCAAAATGCAGCTTCAGATACTCTGAAAACAACAAAGTCTCTAAGATACAAGTAGTTTTCTTTGGTTGCTATCATGAACTCTGCTTTACTACTGGAAAGTATTATGTGAGGTAGTTTTTCTTTACAGATTTACAATCCAGTGGAACTACAGTGTTCTAACCACATCATCCAACAGCACTGCACACACTAGTGCAGAGCAAAACACAGGAAAGCATTGCCATGTTGTTTTGGCTATTTCTAAACTTTGGAGAAAGATGCAGAGTGACAAATGAAGGCTATCAGAAGAGGGAAATCACTTAAAATTATCCTTCATTATTCATAACATCTCTGTTTCAACTATGTTTGTGGGCGATACTGGTAACTTATGGTCAGAGATGTGAGCAACTATTACTAATTATTCTAACAAAGAAGCTTCAGGCTTTAGTGGATAAAAATATGTTTTCAGATACAAATATGTGACTGTAAAGAGCAGATAATTAACAGTAAATAAAAAGATCTGTGAAGGCTAACAACTCAAATGGCCAACAGTCCTCCCCTGCCAGCCTTGGTACTCGTACAGGAATTTAAGCAGCAGAATTAGAAGTAGCAGAGCTATGCTGGATGTGAAAAGTGTCTGGAGTTGCAAAAATCCTTATTTGCACCTGAGAAAAACTTATCCTTGGGAGAAACTGGGTTATGACAAGAAGTTTCTTGGAGCCATATTAGCACCAGAAACAAACACACAACACAAAAGTAATTTTCTATTCATCTGCCCTAGAAATTATCCTTAGTTTTGAGTTATATAATTTGATTGTTTTTAATTAATTTACTGTTTCTTGGTATTTAATATGCACACTATTCAGCAAAAAAAGTTGACAGCAAAGAAGATATTTAAAAAGTGAAAACATTTTAGATCTTTGCATCTTCTGATGAAGGGGAAAGGAGGGGTTACTGCTGTGGGAACTCCATTCCACAGGCTGCATTTTGTGAACTCTCATACCCTTCACCTTGTCAATGGAAGAGCTGAAGATAAATTGAAATTTAGATTGCTCTGCCACCCTTAAAAACTATAAGTAACACATTACTCAAGAAAGGTCACTAATTAAAGCTGTGTGAAATAAAACATTACAGTTTACACGATGATAAAAGCATTTTCTTACTTCAGGAGTATCTGTTTTTTCCTTGTGCTGTAAAAATAAATATCCCATTACTTTTATATTCAACTTTTGAAGGGGTTAGTTATAGGATAATGATGATTCTTACCACTTTTAAAGGCAGAAAAAGGTGAAGAAAAACAACCTGGATTAACTATAAATAAAAAGCTGTTTACCTGATAACGCTCCTCAGCACAATCTCACCCATTTTATAACAACTTGTCACCTGGAAGCTCATCACAGGAAAATAAACCTGAGCACTGAAAGGGTTGCTACCACGTGCAAAAGCCTTTTGTTAAAAACTGACTTCAGAGCTTGGAGCACAGGGTGTGATTCAGGAGCCCCAACAAGGATCTAACAAGCAGATATTTAAAATTAATATTCATTCACAACTATTTGACCAAGCAATCATATTTCCATTGCTCATATAAATATTTCCTCTTAATAAGCACTGACTATTTAACAGTGACATGCCTGACACAGAAACAATTACCATCTTTTCACTAGAAATAAGACTGGCAAGCTCAGCACACATATTTAATACACCTAACAGCACTTTATCTTGTACTTGTCCCAGGACATAAAGCCCTGCTTTCATAAAAGAAATTAAAACATAGTTAAAAAGATAAATATTACAACTAGAAGATATTACAATTATCTTGTCCACTGCGTAGCCAAATTAGAAATAAACTCAAAAGAAGAACAATATTTGTGAAGATTTTTTCTTGGGGTTTAGTTTCTTTTTTTTTTTTTTTAGGACACAGCCAAATCACTTCTGGACTCACTTAAGTCTGCCTGAAGTGCACAAATAACCTGGAGATGAAGATGGAATCAGATTACCAAGCATGGGAAATCACTTGAATGGAAAATGTCACTTGATCACTTGGTCTTTCACTAACAGCTGAGAAAATGCTCAGTTAAAAAACCTCAAATCAGAAATTCAGCAAGGTAAAATATCCTGAATTAGCTGCTGCTGGAGAGGAGTGCAGACAACTGAGGGACTGATCCCAGAGAGCTGATGTGGGCCGAACACTTCCCTTGATCAGTCACTGACAGCATGGCAAATTCTTGATGCCTGCCTAAGTGACCAAACGTGGGGAACACGAGGAGATCCCTGTTCCCTTCCAGGTCCTGCTCCAGAGACAAAGGTTTAGATCCAGATGGAACTTCAGTCTTAAGGCACTCACAGACATTCTATGCACTATTCTGTGAAACTACTTAATAGACAGAGTTTTCCCTTCCCTTGTCCCACTGGCATCTCCTGTCCTTAGCAGGAATAATTTGATCTCACTAATGCAACTACTCAGGAAAAAAAATGAAAAATTGGGAGGCAATCCGGCTAAACCAGTCACCTTATGTTTAAAGATTCCTTAAAAAGTAATAATAATCCTGGTGCAACGTGAGAAGACAGCTCTCCAATAATCACAGACTACTGCAGCAACAGGTTCTATAAATTACATAAAAACAAGTTATATTTTTTACGTCAATATTGGCTACTGCTTCAGATAAAAAAAATGGGAATGAAAATGGTACAGAACCTTAAAAAGGGAAAAGTATACAAATTGAACATTGCTGCTTAATAAATTTTATAGCAAAAGAGAGAAATAGCAGCAAGATCCTTTTTGCGTGAGGAATAAAGACAAACTGAACTAATATTTAAAGACATAATTATTCTGTAACTTAAACATTTTCTTCAAAGCACGATGAGAAGCAGAGATAAATGGTGAAGGACACAAACTACAGGCAGTATGGATTATCTCAAAAGGAAAATCTACAAGTCAGCTAAAATAAGTTTATACACTGAAACTACATATTAGCTTTCTCACAGAAATTGTTGGGCATTTTGGGTTATTTCTGCATGCAGAGTCAGTTTTGAGTCAGTATAAAATTTTATAGGTTCATGAAATATTTGTGCCAGCCCAGAACTTTTTACACACATACATATGTGTCTGCATGGATTCACCCATGCACAGTATCTACACATACACAGAGCTTTTGGTCTCATTTTCTGCACAGCAAAAATAACTTCTAAGCTCTGCACGTTCCCCCTTATACAGCACCAAGAAGAAGTGACTGATAAAAAAGACACGGTGGTTTTTGAATGATAAAATGTTTTGACGTTTACGTTAAAAGTGTTTTACCTCTCACATCTGTAATTTGCACCACAGACAGATTGTCTAAAATATGTTCTTAAATACATCAGTCCTGCTCGTGGAGCATTTTACTCAGAGATTTGTCTGCTCCATTCAAATACTGTCTGAGGTACTCCTGTGTGTAACATGCCATGAAGCATTTCCTC
>NW_008236209.1:1749344-1752791 GCF_000691975.1 Corvus brachyrhynchos
AAACATCACAAGGATCAGAGTCACTCTCTGTGATTCTGAGGTAGACATTACAAAAGAAAAGGCATCCAAAAATCCTAAATAATGAAACTGAAGTATAATAGAGAGGAGACGTGACATATGCTCCACGACAAGGTTGTGTTTCTTTTTGCATTACCACAAACCTCATAACACTCTGAACAAATGAATAAATTATTTCATGCTTGACACTATTTCTTCCATATACTTCAATTACAAACCATGAAGGCTTTCACTGAAAGCCAAACATCCTTTTAATTGATAAATAATCTGCACAGCTCTAGGGCCACACTGGGCTGGAGCTGTGGCTCTCAGGGCTAACAAACTCTCATCCTTGGACCTTGTTTGAGACCACAGCTGCAATGTGCCCTTCCACCAGCACCATTCAACACAGGTCTGTGAGAATTACTCTGCTGGAAGGCCAAGGTTTAATACTGCCATTAAATGATGGTATTTTTACATTGTTTTATAATGAATTTCAGGCTTGGGTTTTCTTGTTATTTGGTTTTTGTCATTTGTTTCCTCTTATTTGGTACCCTAATAGCCCCATCATCGTAGAAGCAGAGCATTTTATTTCTGGACAGCTCTGTTTATAAATTTCTACAGCTTCTAGAACAATGCATTTTTAAAGAGTAAGAGAAGTACTGATTCATGAAGCAATTGGGGTAACACTTCTAAATAATTCACCACTGGGCAGAGGTAAAAAGTCAAATACTAACTCCTAACTTCATCTTCCTTTTCAGAGCTGGATTTTTTGACTCTTCATCAAGTGTTTTTGAAGCCTGTTGTATTTTTTTTTTTTTTTTTTTTTTTTAACTTTTTCCCTTATTTTTAAATGGACTTCAATCTCCTTTTTGGAAGGTTTTTTGAAACTTGACATTTGAGAAGCTAAATGTTCAATGGATTGGAATGTTCTACTAAAATGCACCTAAATAATGCCCTGTGAATGACTGAGTCCTATAAAATTGTGCAGTTCCTCTGGAGTTCACATCTAAAGAGCAGTACACTCCTCTTTAAACAACGTCTAAAGATACCACAAGAACTTTACTGCCATTCACTGAGTGTGTCTTGCTTTGATATATTTATTGTTGCTAGATAATTCTTAGGTTGATTTGCTTTCTAAACCCACAGGTAATATACCACATGAATTAATTTAGTTTTATGTCAAGATGCACTCTGCTGTTGTAACAGATGTTTAAAACAGCTCACAGGTGAGAAATTCTGTAAGAGCTAAGTACGTCAAAACTAATAAAAAGTAAGTAAAAGTACATCTTCTAAATGTTGCCCACATAGCTTTGTAAAAGAAACACAGAGCTCTTTTTTCCCGTGAAAGTGAGTGCATTCACAAAACAAAGCATAAACCCATATAAAATATGAACAGAACAAGCCCATACTCTCCATTTGTTTTAAGAGATATAGCCCCAAATTTTCAGTGTACTCAAGTTTTATTTCTTGGCAAATGCTTAGAAAAATCCACCAGACCTGTGTGAGAACAAGCAAGACTGTATTTTCAGCTGCATTCCCTTGTAAAAAGGCAGAACTTTTAGAAGAGAAGGCTCCAGGGAGACCTCAGAGCCCTTTCCAGAGCCTAAAGGGGCTCCAGTGGAGCTGGAGTGGGACTTGTGACAAGGACATGGAGTGACAGGACACAGGGAGTGGCTCAAGCTGACAGAGGGCAGGGATAGACTGGATTTTAGGAAGAAATTCTTTGCTGTGAGGGTGGTGAGACACTGGCTCTAGTTGTCCTAGGAGATGGTAGATGCCCCCCTCCCTCCCCCTGGGAGTGCTCAAGGCCAGGTTAAAAAAAGGCTTTGAGCAAACTGGGCTGGTGGAAGGGGGGGCAGGGGTGTTGCTATGGTTTAGGGGATCTTTAAGCTCCCTTACAACCCAAAGCACCCCATAATTCTATGGCTGTACCTTGACATACACAGGTTGCTGTTTTCAATAGTGGTAATATATCGCAGTACCCAGCCCAGGAAGAAACTCGGTTTATGACTTAAGAGCTACTGACTTTAGTGTTTGCAATAGTGAATGTGTAAAAAACTCCTGTAAAATATTATTTCCAGTTAAATCACCACTGCACTGTTAGCAAGCTAATAAATCCTTGTGAAGATCAGACGTTGAGGAGGATGGATGATTATCTTTCTGATGGAAGGAAATGGCACGGTTAGGGAGGATGACTCTGTCTGCATCTTGAGGACGTGTAAAAAGAAAGTTTCTGCCTTAATTTATGCTGTTTGAAAGCCCTGAACTAGTTTTTTAAAACTTTATCCTTCAAAGGCATTCTTAATATTCAAAAAGACCTTGCTAATTAAACTCCTAAAACTACCTCAAGTCCAACCTGCTTTTCCTGCTCCTTAGAAAAGTTTTAATTACACAGATTAAGCACTGGAATTCCAGCTGTCACCTTCCAACAGCTTCTTCCTTTTTAAATACGGTGCTTTTGTGCTGATCTCTCCTCTGCTTTGAGCAGAGCTTTGGACGGGTTGTTTTTATGATGCAGCACTTCCCTATGACTATTAAAAATGATGTGACAGCACAGAAAGCACATTTAATCAGTTACAGGACATGTGGCAATCACGTTGGGCTTTGCCTAACACTGAGGAAGAGTTCTCTGAATCCCTAAGTGGTGCTTGCAGGGAAGACCAGGCACTGCCATCACAAGGGTGTGTGGTGGCAGGGTAAGGGACAAAAGGGCAGAGCTCCCTCAGGGAGAATTCCAGCTCCACCGTGGCAACCATTAAACATCACAGGCTTCCCAGACCAGTGCTGGAAGCTTTTTTACTAGCAATACTCAGGACAGCTTGGCAGGAAAGCAGCCCCTGATCCCTGGCCCTCTTTTCGGCAGTAGGGTGGATGAGATGACCTCGAAGCCCCTTCCAGAACAGAGCTTTCCATGATCCTGTGAACACAGGCACAACATAAGTGACCACTGTGGGGAGGAAGATGGCCACAGGAAGACTATTTCAAAGGATGGAAAGGGTTTTACCTGTGCTACCCTCACTCTATGAGGAAATTACATAACAGAGTGGAAAACCCACTTAGTTGTGAGAAGGTCTCCTGGTTTCCTGTGCCAGGCTCCCCATTCCAGGCTCCATGGCAGGGCCAGCAGGCACACCAAGGTGCACATAGGGTCAGTGAGCTCCTGCAATATTCCATGTGCAGGCAGAGCTCTCCAGCCTGAACACCCAGCCTGGGCCATTCCCTGATGTCCTCTGGCCTCCAGCCTTGTGCAGGTGATGACCAGATCTGCCTGAGAGGCAGGAGCATGCAGTTAGTGAGGCATGGAGGTGCTGACCAACTTGATAATAGAATAAAATTAATTACTAATCATTACTAACACACCACAATGGCTCACACAGAATTTGCAATAAAAATCTAAATGACTCAAATTATCTTTTAATCAAGGTCTGACAATATTTACTACAATGT
>NW_008236209.1:1752815-1761774 GCF_000691975.1 Corvus brachyrhynchos
AAACTGACCAGGATCCATGTGCTTAGGAAATACAGTAATTTGTCACAAATGTCTTCAAAGCACCCTGAAAAGAATCACACACTTCCCCACAAACATGGGGGAGCATTTGCACGTTTCAGAGTAACAGAAAATTGACCTGTGGTGCAGATCCAGACTGACTCAGCAGCGATGTACAAGTGATCCAGAATCAGGTTCATCCAGGCATTCTCCTCTCAGCTGATCACTCTTCCTGCTGCCACCTTCCAGTACTCTGCGTGAATTCCCACTGAATCAGAACTCTGCAACTCCCACCTGTCCCTCCTTCCTTGCAGCCCCACTTGAGCTCCCTGTGACCAAGACACGCGTCCCACCTGAATTTCAGCATCACTTCAAACCAAGGCTTCTCAGAGAAGTTTTCTTCTGCACAAACAGCACAAACAGCATTTCCTTTAAGCATAAGCATCTGCCACGTGTGATGTTCCCTATCCATCAATTTAATGGAGTGTTTTGGTACTTAAAAAGAAATTTTACAGATAAGTAGATAGAAAGCAAGAAGAATTCAAAGGAATAATGGAGTACGGGGTTATATCACTTTCAGATGCTTAATGGCTTATGAAACTCTGAACTTCTGCTTCCAATATATAAAAAAGGCATTTTAAAAATCCTAACATATAAACAAGAAAATTTGATATATTCTCTAATAAATTAGTATGCTTTTACAGAATCTTGTCTAAGTGTAGGATGTATTGTGTGCTTACACCAACTATCATCTCATGAAAGCAGGAAAGGTCCTTCCAAGCCCTGAAAATCGGAGAGAGCAATATTCATGTATGACCTGGAACAGCACACTTACAGCCTCCCGCTACTTCATCGAGCTCTTTTCAATCTTTATTGGTATATTTCAGTTACTTCTGCTTTGCTCTGGATAAAAGATTCAGGACTATGAATAAAGAGTTCAGCAAGTTGAAGGACCACACTGGTATTGCAAGTAGATGAGCATCACTCAAAAGACAAACCAGTTCTGATTACAGTTTTGTGTTTCAATAGCACAAGTCTTATCTGGTTTTGTTTGGGTCTTTAAATCGATGAAAGGGTGCTGGCAGTTGTGATTAAGAGGTTAAGCACTGAATACAAAAGTTTTTTAATCTACTTTTTTCCTCAACTATCACTTCAGTGCCCTGAGTTACTCATATCAGCAGGAGGCTGTGGGTGAACAGTGCCCCATGGCCAGAAATACAGGGACAAGCCTCATTATCACCCATGCCTGAAGTAAATAAACCCAATGGGAGTTCACATAATCCAAGCACACAGATTGCCTTTCAAATTCAATAATTGCATTTGTTTCCTTCTTCCGAACTATCAATTCCTCTTTGAAAAGCTTAAGAAAATTGAACATTGTTTTTTGGGTGCCTTTTTTTTGCGTCTGTGTTTTTAGGAAAGGGAGCCTCTTTTGTTGTTACACAAAAAAAGAAGCAAGAAAGGTACTCCCTTGGACAGAGTCCGTTAAAAATCAGATTATTTCCACAGCATTCTCCTATTATTCACCTGCCAGTAAAATATGTACACTCATTGTCTCTCTCTGAATGCCTATTTTTATCTGACTGAGGCTATATGGTCATTTTTGTACTTACTACTGAGTTACTAAGTTTTGTTCTTCCTTCTTCTAAAGCATGTTTTTCTGTTCTCAAAAACTGGGCCACATGCCTCTGAGGAGAAAGTAGTGCATTATTTCATTCCCACCTTTTCTTCTTTTTTGGCATCTCTGAGGCCTGCTATGCCCAGAAGTGCTTCCACTCAAGCTGGACCATCAAATCAATTATCACAGCAGTCTGCTTCCTAAATATGAATGGCAATGAATGACAACAGGCAAGGCGAACTTTCAGCTTTGATTTGTCATTGGTAATGTAAATTCTTTTGGTTTGTTTTATAGATGTTTGTTGGAGTGGCAATTTGACCAAACTCTTCCCCCTGCTGTCTGCAGCTGCATTCTGTGGGTCCCCACATGAAAAGCTTCCCCTTTGCTAAGCCAAAGACACGAGAGAAAATAAGACATAGGGAACTATTCTCACCATAAAAGTTCTCTTTCCTGCTTATCTTTTCTACAGTCACTGCTGCCAGTGAAAAATAAAGCACAATGACAAACTACCGTTCCCATTCCTAGATGTTCCCAATTTCAAGGTGCCATTATTCTGACTGCTGTTGCATCATTTCACAACAGATCCCCACTTCCAGCAACGTGTCAGGGCTCTGCAGTTGGAGTGAGCACAGCCTTGTGACAGCACTAAAAGATTAATTACTGTATGGAAGGACTCATGGATAAGAGCTACAATATAGGACAATGCAAGCAAACATAGGAAATTAGAAAAAAAAAAAAAAAAGAAAAAAAGAAGTTTTATCCCTTACTCAACAGTCATATTTCAAATTCATGTTTTCCCTAATGAAAAACCATTTATTCTTTTGCTAAGAGAATTAAGGCATATAAATACAAAATGTGATTCTAAAAAACGTCTTTCTCATGCTCTCTGTCACTGACACTACTCATTCAAAAACCTACAAAGGATTCAATTTATATTAAAGCTCAGCTTAATTTTTGGAGAACTGGTTGTACACTATGAAAGGGGATTTTAGACAGGAACTGGGACACATACCCAAAAACTCTGGGGTGAGAACACTGCACAGTTTGCATCACTGACAGTGTATATAATCACAGTGGTCATACAGAAAAGATTACAATGCCTATTTCAGTAAAAACTGTTTCAGCCACAGAGGGAGCAGTTTATTTCTTCCCTTGATGCCTTTTCCTGGTCTTAAAATCAAGAGTCATACATGGTTAGAAGGGGAAAAGGGATTTTACCTTGGTATTTATTTTAAGGAACCTTAGGTGCACACATCCAGGTCATATGCATCGAGATGCACCCCGCAAAATGCCCACCCCAAAAGATCTGGTATATCATTATAGGTGTTACTAATTAGCAGATCTATCAAAGATTCCCCAATGAGAGGCTTGAATGAGCCCCCCCTCCCCAAGGAGCCTTCCCCTGGATGGTTCTATCTTGGTTTACAGAATGTGTTCTGGAGAGGACCTTGGGCTCTGGGGCACACTGATCCCCAGCTACGAAGCTTCTAAAATGTTTAATCTCTCAGCTTGATAAACAAGTCCAAGAATGTAGGCAAAAAGCACTGAGAATACAGAAGTTGTAAAAAGGTCTAACAGGGGTATAAAAGAAAAGGCAAAAATCTTCATGGCATCAACCTCACAGACACACAAAATAATGCAAAAAATCTTTACTTACGTCCTTTTAAAAGATTCTTGAGTTGAGAGAGAGCTTTGATGCTGTCAGGAAGGGAGGGTTAATGGTTCCATCTAGTGGTGTCCATAGACACACGGGCCCAGTGGGCAGCACATGGACACCACTGGGAAAAGCTTCCCAGGCCCTTCTGCCCAGCCCCAGCACTTCTGGTGACATCACTTCAATCCATTACACTTCTCATGTGCTTACAGGTCCATCAAATATTTAAGGGATAAGCTTTCAGTTCGTACAAGTCAGTCAGTTCAGTTATTCATTTGTTGAATGTTAATTTTCATTGCAAACCAGAATCCAGGCAGTGCCATTTTCTCCTCAAACCATAAGGGCTCTTCCCAGGAGTGCCCTCCAATATATTTGTTTGCTAGAATGAAAGAATTTCTGCAATGGATTCTCAGAAAATTCTGCGTACAAGACGACATTTGTGGGTCCTTTTGTTGTTTTTGGGTTTTTTTTAAACGACTGCTTTCGTCTATGGCCAAGGAGCAAGTTCTTCCTGGGTCAGACTGCTCGAGCAGCTGAGAGAAAACGGGGTTTTGCTGCTGGGGGCTTTGATGCTCTTTCAAGAAAGCTGCTTTCATCCAGTGCCCAAGCTCGCCCCGCAGCACAGGAACCTGAGGACCATCACCCTGCTCTCACTGACTTTTATCTCCCCGCTGACAGGGACAGTCTTTAGCAAATGATTGATTTAAACTCATCCTTCTGTACACCTGGGACTACAACAGATCCTCAGAAACAACTCATTTTCCTTCCAATAAAATAACATCCAGAGATACCGTAAATTAGCTGAATAAGGTCTGGGGGTTTTCATTCGTCTGGTAAAGTGTGAACACCTCACTTGTGAGGACACTTCTGAAATTACCTTTTGGAATTACACAGTATCCCAAAAATGCAAAATGTTAAAAATGCTTGCGGAGTCTCATTTGTAACAGAGCATTTCTAAACACACATATCTCAGAATATGCAGGGCAATGAGAGTTTACAGTAACCAAAACCCCAAAACACACGCAGGGGAGTTACAGCCACATCTACAAACCATTTCCTACTGCATGAAAGAAGGAAAAGAAGGCTTGAAACATTTCCTTGGGTGCTCCCCACTTCCCATCTGCCAGTTATGAATTATGCTCCATAAGATAAATGACTAGTCAAGAGTGAAGAGCTGAGCTGCTCTGCAGCACATCCCCGGGCCTGACGGGCTGACTACCTGTCAGATAATGTTGAAAGTAGGATTATGTCTGAAAAGGCTGACAGACCACAGATTTATCTCTCTAAATCAAACACAGTATGTTTAGCTAAACTCAGTGAACTTTAACTAATTAGCCCATCATTACAGTAAATTCATATTGAATAATTTTCAAAAGGCTAAAGCCAGAGCCCACAGTATTTACACTTAACCTGAGGTACTGATAGTAACAGCAAGCTATTGTGAGAGATTTCTTCTTAAAAAAATACCAAATGCAACCTTTTTATGCCAATTGCTCAAGGTGAAGCCCCTTCGAAAACAGACATTAAAATAAATAACTAAAAATATACATATATCATATATCCAAATAGAGATGAGCTCAGCTGGTGCTAAAACACCAAAGTTGTGGGGTCAATCCCTGTAAGTCCCATTCACTTAAGACTTGGACTTGATGATCCCTGTGGGTCCCTTCCAACTCAGAATATTCTGTGACTTCGGTGAAATATCTATGCACAGAAAAAAGGAGTTTAAAGTGGAATCAAAAGGCTACACAGTCCCATAAACATCGTATTTTCCAGTGCTTCTCTATTTTATATCATGTTTTAAAGAAAGGAAAAAAATACTAGGGAACAGGAGCTACACTTGAAGTCTATTGTAAAGATATTCATACCTGTAAGAAAAATCTGGCAAAAAAATTAATCTAAAATCATAATCGCAGAAAGACTTTTAGAAAACAAAAAAAAAAGAGATAATTTTAAATTAAAAAACCCATGTTTATCATCCAGTTTGCAGTAGTGTGAAAGTGCTCTTGTTGGAATAGGTGATACATAACAAGGGCAAGCATCGTTAAGGGCGAAGAGGAATCTCCAGTGCCTGGAGAGTCAGGGCTGTGACTCTGCCTTTGACTCCTCGCACTGTTGTCCTTTGTCTGCACTGATTTGCAAATCAGGTTCTCAAAAAAGAACAGGAAATGTAATACAGGAGAGGTGGAGCTGCTCTTGGCCACACAGGGAGAGTTTCCAAACTGCACTTGAAACAAAGAATGTGATGGGAGTCTTTGCCCAATTGACAAGTTCTGTTCCTGCTCCTCACTGATCAATATTTGTACAGAAAGGAGGAGGGTGAATTGCAGCCTCCTGCTCTGCTGCATTGCAGAAAACCCCAAAAGCTTTCCAAGCTATGGAAAAGCTTCTCCTACAACACCACCAGCTCCAGGTGTGGGTCGTGGCTGGCCCCGTGAGGGTCACCCAGCTCACAGTATCAGATTGACTCGTACTCATCCTCTCCAGGTGATGATGCACTCGCCTGACGACACTTACTGGGCTCTCAAACACCCAGAGCTGCTGTTCCTGTTCAGTATCACTCCAGCTCACATCACTTCACCACCCACATCCATAAAACACATTGCTGAGCCCATTTTCAGTAAAATAAACCAGAGCCCTCTATGCATTTCAATTCCTGACACAATCTGCACAGAACACCAGCTGTTAATTTGATTTGTAGATAAAAGATTTTTTTTTTTTTTTAACAGAACTTCTGTTCAGATTCACTCTCTATTTGCCACTGCTTTTGTAATCAAATAATTGAGTTCACGTCTAAACATTCCTACAAGTGTTTCTGGTTTCCATATTAAATGCAACCTGTTAATAACTGGGGCTGCAATTTTTATTTCTTTCTTGCATTCAGAGGTTTCTATTGAGATTAAAGTGCCTTTTGTTCACTTACAAGTAAAAAAAAAGATTTTAGGAAGGAATATATCTTCATATGTTATAAATGGAATAATGGACCATTAAATACTTTGCTGGAACAGGAGCAGATCCCAGCTTCCATCTGGGTTCATGGCACTCCTTAGAACATCAATGAAGTTAAACACAAGAACCTGGTAATGTGTTGTCACTTAAATTTAAAAGTATTGTATAGTTATTGTCTGAGGAAGTCTAATAAGAAGTTCATAATTCTGCTTTTTGACATTCATTCTACTGTATTCCTCCTTAATCCTTGGAAATAAGAGGAAAAAAAAAAACCAAAACCACTCTTTTAAGAGCTCCTATTTTCATTTACAACAAGCTGTGCCATATTCCAATTCTCCAGTCCTAAACCCTACAGAAGTTATTTTATGCTAGAAAACAACCTGTTCAAACAATACTTTTCAAATGTACTCTACCCTCTATCCTTTTAATAGGTTCCTTTATGAGTTAATTTTTTTAGAGTCCTCAGCAATCTAAAGTTGCAGCCATCGTGTTTAAAGGTGACAACACACATTTGAAATCCACAGATTCTCTTGCAGGGATGCACTTCTATACACGTAATTCTCAGAGTAACACTGCCTTATCATCAATATTTTGCAGAAACTTTTCTCTCAGATTAGTATTTCAGTGATCCTTTAAGAATCCTCTTGCATCATTTCTGAGATATTTTGATCTTGTGGCAGCTTTAGGATAATTTCTCCCTTTTTCCCATCATCCATGAGCCTCTTTGAAACAAAAGACATGAATATGCAAGCATGAATTTCGTCTCTTTGTTCTTCAATACACAAGAACTGCAAAGAAGCTGCAGGGCATGGGAGATGTGCTTGGAAAAACTACCAAACACATCAAGGTTTGAACTATTTCTGTCCTGTTGTAACGATCCTCTTGGGTTTGCTACCAACTCAATTCATGACTACGTGGGTCAGAGAACACTTCCAGGAGCTGAAGGCCCTAAACAAAGATTATGGGTGGGTTTGTTGTTGTTTTTTTTGTTTGGGTTGTGAGGTTTTTTAAATAATTTTTTTAAACTAAAATTTTACCTCCAGTTATAGAGGCTTTAAACAGATTAAACCATTGCTTTCCTGAAAATGTCAACAGATTTTTTTGAAGTCAGGGATTCCAGCCACACAGAAGAATTGAAAGTTGTCTGGAAGATGTTTCTGCTGACATCTGGAGGGCAAAATGTGCTCCAAAATCAGGCACTGGACAGCAAGCAAGAGAAGAACTGCCCCAGCACAGTAACTGTGGTGCTCCAAGGGGTTTCAAAAAGAACAATTGCTTAGTAAGAAACACAAGGTGCTTTTTTTTTTATTACTCATCTCCCCTGCCCTATAATAATTTGTTTAATGTTAAGTCTTACTTTTATTTATGACAGCTTATTGTATTCATCCTGAAAGGAAATAACAGGGCAGGTGTGTAGACAAAGCAAGGCTGAAACCATCCCAGGAAATTGCAGAGCTGGAGCTCTGCAGGAGAAAAAAACCTCCCAAGGATGGCAGGCAATGAGCTGTATCTAGAAAACCATCAGTGATAATTCAAAAACAATCTTGATAGCATGTGAAGCTTCAGTGCCAAAGAGTCACAGACACCATTTCAGAGAGCTCTCTGAACATTAAATGTTCCTGGGAAATGCCAGCAAAGCGAAAACCCACAGCACCTCCCTCCAAGGCAGAGCAGCTCCTCTCCGGGCTGTGTTCCACTGCACTGCCTGGCCTCTCAATGCTTCATCCTTGACTTTCCTACCACTAAGGGCTTTAGCATAAATGCAATTCCAGCAAACTGCTCAAACAGCTTTTTAAAGGTTCACACATCTCCCTAAACCCTCCCCACTCAGTGCTACAGAACTTTCTGATTCTTTACCAACACATTTTAAGAGATTTTCCTAAGAAGTTTAGTTACAACTCAGAATTAGATTCAGATCTGCTCACTTAGATGATAAGTTGCTACTCCTTTAAAACAAAATCATGACTGCCTTCAGTGAAGAGAGAATTCTTTTTTTGAAATATATATTCCTTAAGTAATAGTGTCCTTATAATTTTAACAGAAAGTAAATATTCAAAAGACTCCATAAACATAATTCCAGCTTCCCTCTGAGTGGCCATCCATTAGGAGAAAAGAGTGAAACTTCTAATAAATCTCCCTTTAAGGTTTTCACTCTAGTAAAGTAGATTTAAAAATAAAATAAGCTTTTGTCAAATCCATCCTGCAATGAACAGATTTCACATGTAAAGAAATTGCGAGTCATCTTTGGAACGTCTGACAGGAGTGATAAAGGATTTTTTCAGGAGTGAATCATCAGAACTAGGGTGGTTTTTCTTGTTTTGGTTTGAGTTTTTTTGTAAGGAAGTAATTAATTTCCAAATTGTTGATTCAACATCTTGCTGGTTTTAATCAGCCCCTACTAATAATGGAATTTGCTTTTGTTCTCAGACTCAAATTCTGCTCTGTGAAGTCATAAGGACCTTTTGGGTCCTCCATCCCATTGTTTTGTACATAATTCTTACAGAGCTTAAAGCCAGGTGAGCTGACAGTGTAACCTGATCACAAAACAGAAAACCCTGTGTCCCTCGAAGTTGAATTATTTCTCCCTCTCCTGAGGGAATACTGGCAATAATGGCTTTTTTTGGCTATCATTTTAGAAATGTGTTCCTTCAAAATGAAAATAAAATCGCCCTCACAATGACTGAACATTTTTCCTATTTCAGTGTGGTACGTCTATTTTCATTTGTAATTTAAATTTGTAG
>NW_008236209.1:1761913-1788303 GCF_000691975.1 Corvus brachyrhynchos
TAGGGAAAAATGCAGAAGGCTGACATTCCACTCCAGTAATATATTCATGGAATTACAGGCACATAGACAGTGTTGTAAAATTTTATATACTTGCCTTATAATTATTTAAATAGAATCTTCTTCAACAACAGAAGAAATACCCAATGCAATAAAAAAATGGAAGGAAAAAAACACAGAAATCACAGAGAAAATGAGAAGTGAATATAATACAGATCTAAAGAACTCCAGTAACTTTGTTATTTTTAAACATCCATCTGGAAGACACCGTACAGTATGTACATGGATTTTAAATACCAATATTATGACATTATATACTTCCATGAGAGGGTAAAGGAGATGAGCTAATGCGCACACTAATAGATAGATTAGTGATAATGTTCTTACAAAATCTTCTATCAAAGCCTTTTATATCACTTTTTCCTCCAAAAGAGAAATCAGGTGTGCAACATGCAGAGAACTTCTCCTGAGACAAGCACAACAAATCGTATCAAAGGTTCCCTTCTGCAGTGTGTTTTGAAGATGGCTAAATAAAACCAACTTGTTCAAGGTTGGTCTCTGGTTTTCACAGAATAGAGGCAATTCTAGGATTTGAAACTACTTACTCGAAATAAAGAACTATTAGAATTATTATTCATGTACATCATCAATATCTCACATCTGCTTTTAGTCATCATTAAAAATAACTTCACCCTAATTGCAGGACCCTTTAAAATATAACAACATTCCAACTGAAACAACCAAGCAATGCAAATGTCCTACAATTAACCAGCATGGATGTGAGAGCAATTTTGGAACTACACACATTACTAATGTAACAGCTCAGCTACATTCTGGTGAGGCAATAATGTGCAATAATTAGATGAACCACCTGTGCTGCAGTTTCAGAAATGCAACAGAGATACTGACAGGAAATTGGGTTTGAAATGATGATTGACCAGGTCTCAACATGGCCAACCTGCCTGCAGCACAACGCTGGATGCACCCTGACAAAGTGCATCGTCATGCAAAGTCAGGCCTGCAGGCTTTTAAGCCAAAGATATTGTGAATAAATGGCCAGAGATGCTTTGTAAAAAGATGCAAAAAATCATATTACAAAACCAGCCACCAACCCACCAAGACACAAAATACCTCCCTAAAGTTACCTTCTCCAAAATTCATAGAAGCACAAAAGCAATCAAACTGAGGTCGAGGTGATGCTACAAAATCTATACCACAAAGCTGGTAATGTTTTCCACTGGTAATAAGCTGCAAAGATGAAGCTCTGGTTTTGGGCAGCACACCTCTCATGAGCACCACGATAACAGCAGAGCTCTAAGCACAGAACACAGGCTGCATTGTCCAGGGCACGTGTGGTGTCCTCCTCTGCAGAGCTTCTCCAAAGGGACTGCTGGCCCCAACCTGTCCCCCTGCCACTGGACACCTGTCTCAGATCTTTAACTTACCCTCTCACAGATGATTAAACTAAAAACAGCAGGAAAATAAAATTACTTGAGGCAACCGACTGAGATCCTGGCTTCTCACAGAATGACACGAGAGCCTGACTATCGCTGTGTATCTACTGCTAAGATGGTGTCAGTGCTCTCCAGCTGAGCATTGTTATTTTGGGGGTGTTGAACAGAGAACCTTATTTTCTCCTGCTAATGCAACAAGAAAATTAGAAGTTTCATGATTTTCTCTGTTACATGACAACCCACAGGGTAAATATTGTCTTTGCAGGAAGGAAACTAATTAAGTTCTTACAGTTCAGATGACAGCCACAATTAAGAACTCTGGGCCAGTCTCTCTGTGCTGAGGTTGGGGGACTGTCAATTCTACACCGTGTGCCCAGAGCAGGATGGAACAGGAAGCCTTCCTATCTACAAAATAACCATTTGGACCTAAGGTCACTCAAATTAATCCCCTCCTAAGTCACACACTGCAACAGTGATTTTCATCTCTTCCCTTTCCATTCATTATGTATATATTAAAATATTAAAGCCAATGTGCTTTACCTCAGTAAACAGTACTGTGGGAGGAAATTTTTCAAACAGAAGTGTTTCACAATAATTGCATGATAACAGTGTCAGCACTGACAAAGAAAATTCAAATGGCCAAATGCAAATTAAGTTAGCCTTGCATATCGTTCATTACTACTCATGTAGTTGGTAAATTAATGCATGAATATCCTTTCTCTGCATGTAAAAGAAGTTCCTCTAACTTCAGCTACTGCATAAAGATGTAGCAAAAACTCAGCTATCAATCTTTGGAAATGGAGGCCTTCCCATCTAGCAGGACATAGCTCATTAAAATAGAACAGTTTTCAGATTCAGTGTGAATTAAAAAATAAATAAATTCACAACGGTGGGTGACTTCCAGCTCATACAAAATCCTCCCATGTCACCTTGGCAGCCTGCTCCTGGATCACTCTTTGAGAGGCTGCTTACTGTGCAGCATTCCCCAGTTCTCAGAAAAGCTTTGTTTTATTTCTAAAAATCTATTTCACAACACAGGACATTCAAAAAGGCTTTTGGAATTCTAAGGGATTTTAGAAGGTTCAGAAGCAACAGTGCCACGTCAACTCCAAGAGAAAGAAGCTCCATAATAAACCCTCTCTGTGACTCTAGTGCTGTTCTGGGCATGAACAGACACGTGCCCTGTGATGAAACAGACACAAACAACTCTAAAGAAAAAATATAAATAAATACAAACATGTATCAAAACTTAAAATGAAATATAACACTCAATTTCAAGGTCTGGAGCAACTGGCACAGTCCCACACTGATCTGGCACAAGCTGAGCTGTTCTGTGGTACAGCCTGCAAATGCCACGAGGCTGCAGGAGAATCCTCAGTGCTTCCACGAACTCCCATCATCACTCATGGACAATGGGTTTTTACTTCAAAAAGCACAAAAATTTAGAATTTTCTATTTTTGGATCTCAGGACAATTTGATGAGTAAAGTAACACCAGCGCTGATTTTTGAAAATGCTGAGATTTGAAAAAAATATTCTGATACTTTATAGGGAAAACTTTCCCATTACACTGAAACGCACTCTGAAGCACACTAATAAAAGCAAGGGGTACAGAACTCTCCTCTGCCTGGGTAAGTGATTAAATGCTTTAGTCAAACAACAAACTCAGAGGTAATCAGCTCCAATTACATAGCACAGTAACTTTCTGAAGGACATTTTGCAGCATGTGCACAGGGCTTTCCCATTGGATGGCCCATTTTCACATATTTGAGTAAAATTCTTGTCTTGGGAACTAAGAATACATTAAATGGCAAACAACAACTTAGACAGAGCAGCAGCAATAGATATGAAGTCCAGAGCTCACAGTCCCATTTCTCTGTGTCTGTCTAGTTCACCAAATATTTATAAACACTTTACATGCTCTAGGTCAACACACAATCTTGTGCATACCAAGATCAGAAAATCAATTTTAAAGACAACAAATCAATCCTCAGCACTTGCTTTGGAGAAGGGTAACACAGCAACAGAGGTGAAAGCAATTATGCAAATGCACAGAATTCTCGAATTTCTGTCTTTCTGTCCACCCAATCAGTGGTCCTGAGGTGTTTCTAGAGCCTCTTCATTCCTTGCATGCTCAGAGGTGCTGTCCATCCAAAAACCTGGAGAATGCAGCCTGAGCAGGCTGGAGGCTGAAGCCTTCCTTAGTCCCTTTTTCACATCTCCTCCATCCTGCTTGTAAGGAGAATTCCTCTGAAATCTCATAGAAGGGTTTGGGCTGCAAGGGACCTTAAAAATCATCTATTTCCAACCCCCCTGTCACGGGGAGGGACACCTCCCACCGTCAAGTGAAATCTCCACATAGTAAAGCTGTTTCTGTCATGCCGGGCCACCAGAAAAATGTATTATCTAACATTACTCCTTTAATTACAAAAGCCGTAAGACAAAACGCAGAGACAGTAAAAATAGATTATACCACAAATACCCTATTTTTAAACAGCTTTGGGACTGTTTATGGGGCTCTCAGGACCCAGGTAATTTGCTGAGATTCAATTTGAATGGTGCCCATATTTATATTTAGAAATAAAAGCAAACTTAAATCCACAATAATGCCGTGAAAGCAAAATGAGTAAATTTATTATTGGTGATCTTGTTTAGCTGTTGCTGTTATAGATGTAGTAATTTTGAAGCACTCGGATCATGTGTGAGTCTCATTAGTCCACATTACCTGACTGTAAGCATAAAACTTCCATTATACAACTGAACAGCAAGCACATTTTTAAATACTCAGCTCCTAAAAGTAAAAATGTTTGAAAAGATGAAGAAGTAAGTGTAAAATACAAACTGATTTTTAAACTTGAGACTAAATTTTTATAGTCCATTATGGATACTTCCAGCTTCATAACAGATATTTGATGTTAAGGATCATGGCACTGTTCCTCTGATAGATATTTTATTGAGCACAAATTCAGTGCACCTCCCACATCCTTGCATTCTAACATTTATCATATTCTCATCAATTCACAGATGGAAACATATCAAAACCCAGCTGATTTAGACAACTGTCACATACAGAATGACTGACAATGCTTTCAGGAAAGCAAATTTGCTTTGACTGAAAGTTTTTATTTGAATGTAGTTCAGGTAAATGAGGGTTGTGCACTCAAACTTAACTACCCCTCAAGATTTTATTTAATATAATCATTGCAAAGGTAAAATTAGTTTAGCCAGGTAGACAAGCAAGACTGAGTCTTTAAGCATAGCTGTATGTCCAAGCAGAAGACACAATATTCCTAAAACTATAACCTTTAATTAGAATTCTGATGCAATTTAAAATATGGACCTACTTAAAGCCATATTTTAAATTAAAATGTCTGAATGCCATATGAAAATTATCAAAAATCATTAAAAAGTAGTAACGCTATTACCACAGCTCCTTTTTCTCTTCAAAAAGTTAAAACAAGGAGTGGAAGCCCTTCAGATGGCTCCATCAAAGATTCCAATGAGATGCTGAAGCTGAATCAGGGAGGTTCTTTGTGTCCCTTTCACTCTCAAGACGTACTCTTAGTTTGGAAATAATGACAGGGTAGCAACGGATTTGATTTTGATGCATAAATTAAAACCTAATCCAAAATGTGTACTAAGAGAGCACAGGAAATACTCGATAAATCCAGTGAGATCTAGTGCAGAAGATCCTGCTTCCATGTCCCTTATAGCACTGCATTCCCAGGAGAGAAAGCCACAGAAATAACAGCCCAGAGCATCAGGGAGGTTGCCAGAGTTTGTATATAGGGGAGAGGGCACTGGTTATGAACATTTCTCAAAGAAATTAAATTCCATGGCAAAAAAACTTTGAAGCTGACTAGAAAGACCCCTAGCAGAACAGTTAGCTCTGTGCAGAATTTGCTTAATCTAATTTAGAGAAAAATTATTCCTGAATTGGTCTTTTAATAATTTCATACCCCAGGGCCAGGAAAAAGCGCAGTGATTATTGTGCAGCAGTAATGCTGGATGCAGATTTTCAGTGGTACCCCGTGATAAATGCCACCTAACAGTGCTCTTTGTTACACCAATATTGGCAAACTTGCGAAATGCAAGTGGATTTTTGGAAGAGGAACCAACATTTCTAGAAACTGATTTCTAATTATTATTTTATAGCCTCTCTAAGCAAAGCAGTCTACTGAATGGACAATCTCTCCACCTAAAATCCAGTGGCTAAAAACAATAACAACAGCTAATAAGCTCTGGAGAGAGAAACCACACAATGTTTTTGCACACTGAGAGGTCTGCAGAAGAAAGAACACATAAGAGCAGAATGAAATGAAAAACTAGAGGAGGAGGCAGGAATTTATTATTATTACTTCCATGACCTGGTAACAAAACCATTTTTACTGGAAAAGTCTTGGGTTGTAATGCAACCCATTAAAGTGTAGCTTTTCATTTACAGGCCCAGCAAACAAACAGAACGCAGCTCAACATTTTTGAAATGAGCTTTATTTTTCTGAACCTGTCTGTACATTTCACCATTTGATTCTTCCCCAGCAGGAGAACTGCAATGCTGAGCAGTCCCCCTGTGCTGGAACACTCTCTGCTCTGCAGGAACAGAGCACCACTCCCTTCCCTTCTCCACCTCTCACCCAGGCTGAATCTGACTCTGGAAATATTTTAAAGACATGACCATGTAAGCACAAACATATTCTACAAGGCACAGCAGCAAACTCTGTAAAAAAGGCAAACTAAAGAGGTGGAATGACTGGTTGTAAGCCTGTAGTAATTGGAGCTCTGTTATCCAAATTAATTAATCCCTCCTAGGTCCAACCCACTCACCTAAAGCTAGCAGGGAACACACATGGGGATTTTTTGGCTTGTTTTCTTTTGCAACGTGGGGTTTTAGGCAAACTGATCAAAAATGCCACTAGTAGTGATACTACAGTTTGTTCCTTTTGAGTTAAATTTACTTTGTGAAACCACTGGAAGAAAATACAACAAAAGCCAAATTTCCATGATCTTCTGGTTGCAGCCATTGTGGGGGTGTGGCACCTCTCTAGTTTTAATTTTCACCATGAGAAGATGCAAACAAAGTAAGCAAGTTTGGAAAAAAAATAGATCTAGAGCACGTACATGAAAAATGTAAAAAAGTGAACTTACTGTATTGGTGAGTGCATTTGGGGGGGCATTTTCTTTGTGGGTTTTTAAGGGGTTTGGAGAGGGTTTTTGCCTTTCTGTAGTGGCCACCTGTGACCAAGTAATTAGCAAAACTACAAAAAGGAAGCAAGCAGAAGTAGTTCTTTCTCCTTGCTAAACTACAACCACAACTGACACAGAAAAATGACATCTGTGTCCAAACAGGCAGAAAACAAGAGACTTTCCTCTCAGACCATGATGTGTAACCAAAACAAGTTCAAACCCAAAACTTTGCTGGACAAGTCTAACTTTGGAAATAGCAGCACCTTTCTCTTTTTTTTTTTTTCTTTCCATGAGTGTCCCAAATCCAGGCTGAGTGAGAGGAGTTCAGCTCTAAGCACCTACAGACAACTCCTGCACTGGGCACTGCCCACAGACTGCATTACTCCATTTGCTGCATGCTTGCCAATCACAACCACATGACCCAGCAAGCCCAGAAATACCCCAACCTCTTCTTTCCATGGCTTTTATTTCCATTTTTCCCCCCCCTTCCACTGAACCAGAGGAGTCATGGAGTTCATTGTTTATTACAATGTCTCTGGATGGAACTCTGCAGGACAGAGTGGCACCAATTGAGGGAACTGTCACTGCTCCTTCTGTTTTTGAAGGAGACACGTGGAAGTTTGTAAATAGGGTACCAGGTTTTTAATGCTGTAGTTCACTGCTTAGAAATGTCACAGCCACATTTTTAGGCACCTTTTGGTGTGTAGACAAGTTACTCACTATCATGTATGTTGCTAAACCACATGAGAAAATTCACATGAAAGTTTAAATTAGATATTTGACTGGGACTAATGTTTATTGCCTCCTATTCTCAATTTTTAGCTACCCCTGAAAATTTTACATCATGGTCTTCTCTTATAGACCACTTACAGCTGGCCAGAGTTTGGAAATGGAAGACCCAGCCCTTTTCTCACAGTGAGTTCCCCAAGGTCAATCAGCTCCTTAAACTTAAAAGCCAGACCCCACTGGAACATCAACTGAGCCAATGACATTTCAAACCTAGAAGTCAAAGTAACTACATAAAACAACATCAGTAAAAGGGATTTTTAATTAGCTCTGTTCCCTGTTTTTGCTGAGGACTCCCTGGTTTTGACTCAGGTTCAATCACCTTCTCGGTTTCCTCAGCTGCAGCAGATTTTGTGCCATCTCCTCTGGTCCCTGGGAAGCTTTGCTTTGTCACCACTTGGGGACAAATGTCTCCTCAAGTCACAGCACAGATAAACCATCTCTCAAAATGATACTTCTCAAGATAGGGGAAAAACCAAATTTTGATCGAGGAGCTCTTTCACATCTAATCTGAGAGCAGAAACAAGCCCTGAATTAAGAATGGTACTGGAACTGTAGCAGAATTCACTTCATAGTGTGAACAAATTAAGTCACTTACTTTTATTTTTTTTCATAAGATCATGTGTTCAGCAAATTAAAAATAGTTATCTTTGCTATCTAAAGAGGGTAATAGAATTTGCCTTTACTCTAAAAAAATCATCAACCAACATGAACCTAACCACAGCTCACTGAGGATTAGGTGGATAAACATGGCTTATGACTATTTTGCCAAACATATCCAAACCAAGCTTTTGATTTTATGTCAAATACCTCCAACTGTAGATTTTTTTAAAGCTCTATTTTTTCCTGTAAGACATGTTTCAAATGAAAAATTGCAAGAGACAGTTACCATGAACTTTGATGAAAAGTAAAAGCAGAGTAAGTGCATTTCACAACCTGTGTACTATAGGCATATCATAAGCAGAGAAGTGAACAAAGCAAATGCTGCCACTGATTAACTTCTGAAATTTTCTCCAAATCAGCTTTGCAGGAAGAAGCAACTGCTCAATAAACCAGACTAAGTTCAGTCTGATACTATTGTCTTCCTCAGCAGAACGAAGCCACCTTCATGTATTTTTACTTTTGGAAGTACAAACACTGTAAGTTCCTACCAAAGCAGAACACACCCAAGAGCAGTGCTTGGAAACGATGATCAGCTGAACACTCAAATTCTTATTTGTTAAGAAGCTAGTATTCTTCATGGCACCACCTACAATAAATTAATTATACTTACACTTGTAAAAATTAAGCATACTTAGTGCAGGGATGTTTAAATGCCATTTCAAACACAACAGGAGCCCTTAGAGCACACAGTTACCTGGAGACAGAGCTACAGGTTAAAAATGCATGATCACAAAGACCATGCTGGGTTTTCACAGGAGCTCAATGCCCAAGAGCAGCCCAATGGTTTTCAGTGAAAACTGTGGGTAAATCTTTGCCAAACAACTTCAGCCCGCTCGGTTTAGAACCCCAAGTTGACAGAAATTCTCTTACCTTGCGCTCGTGGCGTTCGTTTCCTGCGGTCTCTGAAAGCTGCTCCCGACTGCAGGGCCTCCAGCAGACTGTCCATCACTCCTGTCTCGTCACCCTCTGCGAGCAGCAGGGAAAGAACATTCCAATCAGTGCAACTGAAAGCAGACTTCAGAAAGAAAAAGAAGCAAAAGTGCTGTCACGTTTCCACAACGCCTCCGAGTCAGAGACTGCCACATCTCAATGCCATGGCTGCTGCCAGCGCTGCAGGTATCACTGCCTGATTTGGGGATGATGCTCCATTAGGCAAAATTGATGCCAATCCTACTGTTCTTTCACTTGGAGATGTTATCCTGTGCATTATTGATGACATCTTCAGCACGCAGACAGGCAGCTGCTGCTGAATGGCGGCTGCTTCACTGCTAAAATATTTGAAGGCTTTTCTGAAGTGGAAACAGGTCAATTTAATCAGTGCACAAGGAAAAGCTGATGACACTGAATGGCACAAAGTTCAATATTGCAGTACAGAGAATATAAAATATGCTGCCTCCCGACTTCATGATTCACTAAATCTCTGGAAAAATTATCTATACCATCAGTAGCATGGATGCTCTTCAGGTAACATAAGGGAAGAATGAAGAGGGGATAATCATGCAGTGGAAGTAAATGGTGTAACATTTCGTAACAGCTGAATTTTACTTCTGCTAAATTTTTTATTTTGCTTTTTTCATATCCAAGCTAACTTGCAGCCTTTAAATTGCTGGACTTTATGGTGCATTATGGAAATCTGGGTAGAAAAATTACTTTTTATATATTTGAGTCTTTACATTCCTTTGCATTTCAGTCTGTTAATAACAGTTGATAGCAGCATTCAGCAGCATAAGAAGTAGAGGTCAAAGAACTCCAAGGTTACAAAACTACTGATGGATGCCTTTTTCTGTTCCCATATCTATGTTATAACCCAAAACTAAAATATAGGTTAGACTCAGCAGGTAGGTGGACATTTTATTCACATCGCTCAGACGTCAAACTAATATAAATTTCCCCATCTGGGAATGGGAAGATCATTACTTTATGCAAAAAAATTACATTATGGTAAAAAACTTCTGACTCACACAAAGTGTAGGAAGTTAAATGCACATTCAAGCTCTCAAATGTTCACGTTTAAAAGCAGCCTATTAATGAATAAGCTGTTCTGTCCTGGCTCTCTATTACATCCACATTTATTAGACTCAATCCAGACCTGATGTAAGAGCACAGCTAAAACAGTACCTGGTTCAGATTTCTACAAGGTGTGATCATTGGAGTAACTACTTGGTAACTTCAAATTATACATCAGCCTAAACTTCAAATTATACATCAGCCTAACCTAAACCATTATATACCCACTGCACCACACATCCATAAAGGTCTCTCCAGCGGAAGAGGAAAAGGAGCAGTGTGCAGAAACCAGCTCTGAAACACCAGTTTTAATTACATTCCCTCTAAAAGCCTTAAACAACTCAGCTCCTGCAAAATAAATAAGCAAATTAGCTTCTCTCAATTCCCACTCACATAAAGGCCAGAATTTTCTCTAAACTGTACAACATAATTGTTTTTCTTTGTGCTTCTTATCCTACCCCATGCTTACTCATTGATTTGTTGTTGGCTCTGTATTAAATTTACCTTCAAAATCAAAGGTCTGTGAATACACTTTGTCCAAATTAATACACATCAAGTTGGTCTGAAACATTCAATGGAAGTGACTGCAGACCCAGGATGAGTTAATATATCTTAGAATATTTAATGTGTAGGAAAATTACAATATTCTTCAATCTTCATTAAAAATAAGAGTTGGCAGAGTGTATTAAAAAAGACAAAATTCCTTCAATACTTCATGAATGTTTATGCAACCTTCCACTTCTTTTTTGCTGAGTGAGCTGCTCTACCTGCTAATTACTGCAACTGCCAAAACCCACCCTGCTTTTGGGATGCCAGAATATACAACATAAAACACATATTCAGAAAGCTGTAGGACACAGGGATGAGATTTTTAACTCCTCAGTAAAGCTCCTGGAAGGTCTGATCTCAGCACTGCATCTTAAACAAAGTCTTCAGGCGGTTAAGTGGGAGCTGGACCAAAAACTGCATTTTCAGGGAGCCTTAATTAAAACTGATAAATAAAATTCATCCGAAATGTCAGTATTTCCCTATAGTTCTTGCTGCAGTTCTTCACACAGTACCAGCTATCTCCTGCATTTGTCTTTTTTATACCACCCACAGCAATTTGTAGACACAAAGAAGAAACAAAAACAAAAATTGCCAGAAGTTTCCAAACTAAGAAACTTATTTCCAACATTTCTGTCAGCAGAAATAAAATGCATAACCATTATTGCTCTTTTAGATATCTTTCTTTGTACATAAGGACAGGAGTTTCATCTGGAACAATTTTCTTCCTCATTGTTTCTTCTCCAAGTAGGCCCCACATATTTAAGAGAGAGCAAATGTGTGGAGACATGCAAAAAAAAAATTGACAATTTGCTTTGATTGGCCTTAGCAAAGAGTCAGATCCATGACAGGTATTACAGAGGAGCAAAGGCAAAATGATGCTCCATCAGTAATTGATGTGTTAACTACAAGCCCCATTTGTTTTAACTTGGGTTTCACACTAAGGTTCTGTTGCAGCTTTGGTTTAGACATCCAAACTGTGGGTGTGGGTGTTTTTAGGTCACAGAAATACTCATCCTCTTGCAGGTCCCATGGTTTAGGCCAGTGCTACTCAACAGATTTCGGCAGCTTTTAATGATAATAATAAAGAAAAAAAATCACTTTCTTCTTCCACAGAACAATATTGTGGAATATTGTGAATATTCAGCTCCTTGCACTGCTGAAGAGACCCAACATGCCTAAGAGTTGGAATAATAAAATCCATTGAAATAATGGAACGAGGCCAGCCAGGAGCTCTTCCACAGGGAATGACCAAGAGCTGCAATCTAAAGAGCTGACCAAAGAAACTACAATGACCCAGCACAATAAACAATCAGGACACTCTGTTTCCAGGAGCAGTGGTACACAAGCTTGATTACAGCATTCACAGAAGAGAAATCACAACTGGAAAAGCCTTTCATATAACCAGGGGAGTGGATTCCAACATGAAAAGCCTGAGGCAGCACAATTTCTTTAGACTACATAAAGCAGCCACTGAAAGGATGTAAGACAACCTCCTTCTGTGCTTTAGAGCCTGTGCAGTCCCAGCAGAGCAAACTCATCCAGCAGAAACCTTCCCAGGGGCCGGGACTGCTGAGGAACAGCAGCACAACATCGAGGCTCAGCCACTGCAAGCATCTTTGCAATCAAATCTGGGGATGCTGGGGTCTCTTTCTGAGGTTTAGATGAGATTTGTCAGAAAGCAATATTGACAAAAAGGATCTGAATCTAACTTGAGGATCATATTTCATAAGGTGCCAGCTGCTGGAGTAACTTGGGACTGCAGAAACTGCACTTCAGTTGAAGCCACAGAGCTCAGCCAAGCATCCAAAGCATGGCCCAAAGCATATCTGCTCTCCTCAGCTCAGATTCACAGCTCTTCGAGGCCCCGGGAACATGCTCTTGTTTCTGGAGCGTTTTGCTGCCCTCCCTTGCTGTTGTCTGCACTGATTACTACAGGAACACCCATAAATTTTGCTGGCACACTTTCATTTTGTATTATTTTCCACGTGCTGTTGCAGAACATCTCGTACTCATTATTACGAATATACTGATTGCAAACTGATATAAGTTAATACTAAGTGTAGATATTGCACAGCCATTTGGGCAAAGGTTTACAGGAATTCTACAGGAAATTTTTCATAAATTTGGGACCTTACTGGAAGAGTCCAGTCAAATACCACATTAGGTAACACATGCTGTCTCCTGCTGCTCCAAAGGGTTGTTAAATTATGCTTCTATTCACATCTTGCACTACCCTGTTTTGCTTTGAACTTTTAAGCACTTTTCAAAGTCTAATGTGTGTCCTGTAGAAACTTTTAAACAAGACTTTTTATTCATAACCAGTACCAGCATTTTTAATTGCAATATAGTCACTTAAAAAGGTCAGCTTTCAATGTCTTTGGGAAGGCGTGTTTTTGTGTTCTCCTCATATATTTGCATTTTATTCATTTGCTAAATTCATTTTGCATGCATAATAAGTATCTCCAGGAAGCAGTCTTCCTCGGCAGTTTGCAGCAGAGTGGTGTCTCATGACTCTTATTTACTTTTTAATTAAAGGAGAACAAGTTAGGACAGTGTGACTGAGAAGTGAGCCCCTATCTCATGGCAGTTTACAACACAAGGCAAATCCTTGCTTACACGCCAATTAGGAACATTGTTTACATTAACCTGATCCCAGCCTTACATGAAAATAATAGAAGGAGAAAAAAATGTGCTTTGTTGTACTGGCAGGCTACTGAAAACAATGTTTGAAATGCACATTTTTTTCTTATTGGCAGAAAATGTCACAATGGTCAAGGTTTGCTGTGGCTTCCCTGAGATGCAGCCACACAGCCCCTGGAGCCTCATCCTGCAAGGACCACTTGCAGCACACCTAAAATAGGCTGCAATGGGAATTACCTGGAACAAATGGGAAGAGATTGCCTCTGTGTGGGAAGGAAAAGATTGTGCAGCTCACCAAAAAAAAAAACCAACCCAAAAAAACCCTTATGATACCTGACTAATTACACCTGTAAATAAAGTTGTGCTGCAGCTTCAAGGCTACATTTAGGCTATGGTACTGAGCTACTTTTAATTGCTGTGATGAGCAGACACACAAGGCAGAGCAAAATCATCAATGCTTTCAGCACTGTTAATAATTTCCTGTTAAAGGTTCCTTATAATTGAGCAACTGTTCCCACATTTTAGGGAAAATACCAGTTTTGGGAACTCATTTTCAGGAAAGGGGAGTTCTTACATATTCTTGATTACTTTTTTTGGGGGGGGGGGTTTGTTGGTGGTTTGTTGTTTTTTTTTTTTTTTTTTTTTAATATTGGTAGTGGTTTTGACTGGGATAGAGTCAATTTTCTTCACAGCAGCTGGTGTGGGGCTGTGTTCCAGAACTGGAAACAATGTTGATAATTCACTGTTGATAACTGCCCTTAAACAGAGCCGAGGGTTTTTCTGCTCCTTACCCCATCCTACCCTGATTCCTGAATGAGCATTATACTAAAGTGGATTAACTAATTATTTCTGAAATGCTTTTTAACACTAAGTTCTACAAAATATCAACTGTTATACAGCAGTTACATTGAGCTAAACAAAATTCCAGCTACTTTCAAAATTAATAACAGTACCTACTTTTTGAAACACAAATAATTTCTCTAAGGAAAACAAAGTTGAATTTGCATAGACAACTCCCCAAAGTTACTACTTGTTACTGTTCAGTAAATAGTCCCCAAGAAACCTACTTTCAAAATAAAAGAATCCAACTGTTCTGTCTTTCTTCCCTGCAATTATCCCAACCTCAGGTTTGGCATCATCATAACAATTTTTCCCCCCTGATAAACTATCTCAATTGGAATGTACCACATGGGCCATATTCATTATCAAAACCAAATTTTTCCGGAGCAAAACATTTAAAGGTGAGATTAAATTTCAAGCTGTATTTCTAATTTCCTGCCCATACTCATTTCTATGTGCATTTCTCTTGAGCTGCTTCTGACCCATTCAGCAGCACTTCAGTAATTCTGACACTCATCCCATTCTCAAGACAGCTTCAAACTCCCGTATAAACAGGTCTTACAAAGTTTTCTAGCAACTCCTGCAGAATTGCTTTGAAGGAGAAAACTCAAAGCTCATCCTGGTTCTATAGATGCTCATCTTTAAGCATAATGCAAAGTTCAATCTATTTTTTGTTCTGTGAACATTAGATTTCAGGTGGTGTGCAGCATACTCAAACAGACCATCCACATCAATATGAAAAATAATGACTTCCCAAAGGAATTTGAACATTTGCCTCATTGACATCCAGCACCACAAACTAATAATCTTTAAAATGTAAATAAGACCCAAGTTTTACCACTCCAGGTACCCCATGCAATCACCAGCCAATAGATAAATTCAATAGAACATTTACAAAATAACACGTAACTCGTAATAAGCTTAGTATGGATTTCTGTTTATGCTGAAGGACGTGGAAAGAAGACAAACCAACCAGAAAAGCACAGAATCATTGGAAAACTGCAGCAAAAGCAACCTCTGGAATTATATCCTGCACCAGTGCAAGTGAAACACCAGTTCAAGGAAACACAGCAGAATTATTGCTCACACACTAGAACACACCAGTCTGAACAAAAAGCACATGAACTCTCATATAGGGGTTCCTGAAAAGGGAAAGGAGGAATATCCATCAACCACCAGCACAGAACTTCACTTGCATTATCTCCATCTGCATTAGGGGAGATGGTTAATACATCTTCAAAACAATTAATTCAATACTAATTGGGACTGAGGAAGCTCATTCTATCTTTTATCCTAATACTGGTAGTTAAAAGGTGATTTTAATTGCCATAGTAATCAGATATAATGAAGAGCAAAACTGTTTCTGATTAAATAACATTTGCATCAGAATTGCTGTTAGGCACTTTGCAGCTCCCAGAAAGCTGAATTCTCCAATTCCTTTTCTCTCTCTCTGCTTCAGACATGCCCACAGAAGCAATGCTGCAAGAATGCTGCAGATGTTAAATCAGATGGAAGTCATGAAAGGCTTCTCCTCCAGACTCATCTCCCATAAGGAGAAAGAATGGTTCATGATTTGAACTGTGAAACCTCAGACCTGCAGGAATGTGCCTAAGGCACATAAACCTTTCTGTGCCTCTGAACTTCACCAGGAACCCCAGACTTTTCACCTAATGCCAACAATTTTGATAATTTTTTTGAATTTTGATTTTTATAGCGCCTTTATTTTTGTGTTCATCTTTTAATGTTTTGGGATGTTAAAATTCAGCAGGTTTTTATCAGTTTACATGTGGTGCTTATGTGGCAGCTCAGTTACACAAAGCACAAACCCACCAAACTGAGTAAAGTGGTCTCCAAAATACTGGCAAGTGTGAGTTACTTCATCACTAGGAATTATTCACAACAAGTCTTGATTCTGGCCACGCTGTGGTTTTCTACAGTTGCACAAGAAACAGATATTAATTTTAACAGTTAATTAATTAGAACTAATTTAATCCCAATTCTCCAGTGACCACTAAAAAGTTGCCACTGAACAGTCAGATAACAGGAAAAATACTATAGAACTACACAAAAAGCTGGAAAATGCAGGAACCCAATTGCTCTGATCTCAAAGGCTGCAGCACTGAGTTCAAATTTGACTCTGGGAGATCCAGAGAAAGAGCTGAGAGAGGGTGAGGTTAAAACAAGCCTTTGGGTGAAAATCACCTTGTCAAAATGACAGCTTGAGAGGACATCTGCCTCCTTCCTCTGAGTCTTCTGTGTCACATTCACTTAGACAAATTTACAAACTATTTACATAAGCAGCAATGAGCACACAGAAGTAGCTGCATCAAGAAAAAAATTAGTTATTTGGCAAAAAAAAAGTCAATTGAATATCAATGTCATGGAATCCGGGGGGAAGGAGGTTTAGCCCTCCTCCTACCACAGCAGCAGAGTTATAATATGTGAAATTGATATTTCAATATATTTAGAAATAGGAAAAAAGTATTTTAGAAGTATTAAACTAACTTTGTGTCTCAGGTTCACAAAGATTAGGTATTTAAATGGCAGTTTTGGTGCATTGGGCCATGTAAAGACATCCATATATTTGCATTTTCATTAAGAGAGGACTAAAATGCAAGATTAAACTTTAATTGTATCAGGAAAAGATTTTCATGATGGAAAAAAAAAATGCTGTCAGTGTAGTGAGGCATCTGTGCCACTGCTCAGAGTGGTCTCCCCTCAGCTGCTCGAAAACTGAAGGGCTGCAGAAACATGAAGGTGAGCTCTCAGGACTGAGCTGAGGCAATTTTAGAAGTTGTGACTTCAAACTGAGAGCTGCAGCCCTTAACCCAGCCCAAGTCACTGACAGCAGTGTCTAAGTGGGCTTTCCACACTTTTCAACAGCTCACAAAACATTTTGGCTTGCATTGGCTCGAGTGGTAGTTCAAATAAACTCTCAGTGTGTCTTCAAGCACTCTGGCTGGCAGAGGGAAGGTGATCAAGGGATATTTGGCTGTTCTTTCCCACTCACACAAAAAAGCCTGTCCAGATTACTATGGACTTTTTTTTTTGGGAGGTGGCAAATATTAAAAAAATATTAATCAAATGCTGAAAGAATGGATTAGAAAAGTCTCATTAGAAGCCTTCATTTAACCTCACAGAGGAAAATGTATTTATGCATCCCCTGTGTTTGAATTTTGTGTTTTGTTTATACTTATACTGAAACTAGATTAATCTTTAGATGATCTGATATTAAAGTTTGTCATCTTCACAAAACAACAGATTTGTTCATTACAACTTCTGCTACAGAATACTCCATGCAGTGACACTGCCAGCTCAAGCAAGGCCAAAGATAACAGGATTTGTGGTACCATTGCAGAACTCTCCAAAAAGCCAACAGCATTTTTCCCTGAGCAGGGCCTGGTGAATGGATAACAAGGACAGGTGTTTTTATAGCTGGGTCAGGTTAGCAGATTAACACAAACTCATAGAAACTGAACAAAAACCGCAAGTAATCTCTTGTCTAAATCCAATTTGACCACCTCTACTTGCCTTCTGGAGCCAGACAGGTAGAGAATAAAGCCTGTATTTTACAACCTTCTGGAAATCTGCACAGCAACAATATCAAGCCCATGCCATTCCTTCCGCTTTCTTACCTTCCTGTTTCTCAGGGTGGCCTCATGTGAAATACAATATTCTCACAGCTGACAAGCTCAACACGTTGCTTTTTATCGTGCTGAAATGCCACTCTGTACTCAGGCTCCAAGCTCAGCTAGGTTTTCCAGCTCCTAATAGGACTACTGGGAGAACATCCATTCTAACACAGGCCCCCAAGCCCAAAAAGAAAGACATTAATTGCCACACCACCTTGATTATAGAGATGTTTACAGAATGAAATTAACAACAAAACAAGTAAGACACTTCTTCTTGGAAGTCAATCCATAAGGAAAAAAAGAAATCAATTAAGTACTCCAAATGCAAAAAAGCCAATAATTCACACCAAAACACCTTGAAAGGAACTTTACACATAGGAAGTGGCAGAGATGGAATGACGTGATCAGGTGGCTGAAACAAAACAGAATTTTCCATTCTGAAAAATGAATTTTTTCTGCTTTCAGAACAGTCAGAAAGTACTTCTCATATTGATCAGAAATAGCCTTCTGTTTGTTACTGCTGACCTGGTTTTGCCTGTAACAAATCTCTCTGCTAAAAACGCTGCCTTACCTTTGTTCATGTCAATCAGCTGCTGCTTCTTCTTCTGTCGCTCCAGCCTCTCTCGCTCTGCCTTCTCCTTGGCCAGCTTGGCTCTCTTCGTTTTCTCCTCCAATTCTCTTCTTTTGTTGTTTTCTTTTAATGCCTCCTGCATCAGATGAAATGAATGTGAGTGTCTATCCACCAAGGAAACCCGAAATAACCTGGTTTACACAGATCCTGTGTTTACATGCAATGAGAGGAAAAAAAACCAGGGAGCTGACCCAATACTTGGAGCATCCTCAGAAATCTCAGAGGGAACATAACACACCACATTATTTGTACACATGAGCATTACTGATCAGAACAATGGAAACTGAAATAGCTTTGCATTTATGGTGAAGGAAAAATAGTAATTTGTTTCAGCAGTAACATGTCTGTATTTTTCCCTATTAAGATTGCAAATCTGCCTTAAACCTGTGCCTTGCTCTTGGGAGGGAGGAGTGGGGATGAAGCCAAACCTCCACTATGATGGAAATTCAATTACAAGTGGCTGAAACTCAGGCACTAGAATTTAAGTTACAATTTATCAAAATTTTTTGTTGACTAGCCAGTCTGGATCACTAAAACACAGAAAACACAGGAGAAGAAATGAAAAATAATTTAGTTTTTAGATTATGACTATAAAACTGAGACAGCAGGTTATACAAACTAGCAAATTACAAATCCAAGACTCCCAAACGCTTCCAAATGCAGAATATTCATCCAAGCAAGCATCTTTCAGTGTGCAAATGCCATTCCAGGAGCTTCCTGAGGTCGAACACCACATTTCAGCCCTTCCCTCACAGCTGACCCCATTTGGCAGTGTCCTGGGTTGCAGTGTATTCTATCACCATCCTCAGGAGCTGTTGAAATCAGGTGGGGCAGTGTTTCCTTGCCTCCTCCCCCCAGACTACCTTTCTGTTAATGGCCCATCATTGTCCTGCTGCATGACTCAGAGATAACTCCCTCCGGACTATCTTCTGTTAATGAGCCTAATCAACACTTGGCCTCATGACTCATTACCCCATTGTGAGATGCTCCACCCAGAGGGAGGAACCAAGCATCCCATCGTGGATATAATCTGAGATTCTGAGCACCAGAGACACCCTTTCCACTGGATTTCCAGAGGACAGGAGCTGCACAGCCACCACTGGACCTTCTGAGGAAGAGCAGACCCTTTTTTCTACAGGATCACCGCTTCAGAGGGCTGCAGCCACCATTCTACTACACTGCTACCACCACCCTGCCTAACAGGGACTCAGGTTGTATCTTGACTCTGTCAGTTTGAACCAGTGTTCTCTTTTAGTTTCTTTTCTTTCCTTTTCTTTAACTTCCCCATTAAATTGTTATTCTGACTTGGTGCCTCCCACTGGTTTGTTTTCAAACTAGTACAGGCAGGTACTGGTGATGGTGCCCATGGCCTCACTGCAAACTGCACCAAGAACTGCACTCAGTGCCCCATCACAGAGCCAGCTGCACCAGAAGCACCTTTTCTTTCAGAAAAAAATGGAACTAAAGGGCAAAATCAATGTTTAATCCTTTTTGGTTTTGGACAGTTCTGTCGCTGCACATTCAATCATACTTGACAGAGATTTCATTTTCCTGCAACTTCCCAGGCTGTAATGGAAGTAAATGCCCCCAGTCGTGGGAGAGAAAGCAAATATGAAATGTCATGGTTGCCCTGGTAGCTCACTGCCATTGACACGCTGTGATTAGATCATAGATTCTGTCACATTTTCTACCAGGACGACTACAGCAGACTGAACTAAACAAGCTCTGAAGTTATTTTATCTGGAAATTCTCTTTGAGCACAACTGTATGAGTTTTATCTGAAGGAAGATTCTGTGGAAATTCAGACTGCACTTCATAAAATACAATGGATATTGAACCAATGGTGATTAAGAAAACAAAAAGCCATTCAAAAGAAAGGCTTAATCTTCCTGAAGGACAGTAAGATAACAAAATACTGATAACTGTGTGAGAGTACCCCTTTTATCTATCTACACCCATCCACCACCTGGAATGTACTTGCTTTTTATTACCCTCCATCAGGCACTTGGACTCTTAACCATTTCATATTTGTTGTGTCATTTACTGCTCTACATTTAGTCAGAGTTAGCTGAAAGCTGGAAAAAAAATCATTGGCAAGAACATACTCCCACCTGGTAGCAAATTCAGTGCAGAAAGCAAAATAAATCAGAAAGCAAAATAAATCTATATTCATCTATATTTATAAACATACTTGAATTAATGTCACTAACAAAATTGATCACAGCTTCTCAAAACTGACTGATGATGAATGTAAATCAAGAGAATTCTGACTCAGGTGTACACTGGCTTCTACAGCATTTGTGCTGCCTGAATTACACCACCAATCCTTTCAGTTTCATTTTCTACAGTTCCACTGCAAAGGGTTCTTTTTCTTTCTCATGTGGCTTTGGATACTTCATTATTCAGTATTCCTCATTCTCCACACTGTGGAAAAGCCCAACAATATCCAATATAAAGGGGATGTGATTCTGCCCATGCCTTGCCACAGTGTCATTTGGGCCCCCCCCAATATGAACTTAAACATGAAATAAAATTTTAAAAAAATCCCATATTTTCACCTCTTCTTCCTCTGGCATGCTTTTATATTCCCCTAGACCTTTTCTCTTCTAAACATTTGAGTTGCAGTGAACTTCTTTTAATACAGAACAGTGCTATTCCAGATTAATTGGGTTTTTCTTAAGTATCAAATGCCAGTGATCCCCTTTCTGTGTAGTTTTGCAGGTTAAATTGGCTCAAAAGGTAAAGATCAGTTTGAAGACTGAAAAAACCAGCTCTGTAATCAGCCCTGCTTTTAAAAGAGGGAATAAAAATCAGCAGTTTGGTTACTGCAATATAGTTCCACAGTGACTCAGTACTTGCTACTGTTCATAGGTATTTACTACACAACTAAATTTATTCTCTAATTAAACTAATCCACCAGTTATAAATCAGACAAAGAAGCAATCCATTGGTAAGAATAAAAGCCTTCTCAACAGCTTGAGAACACATTTTGAAAAGTACTCATCTAGACACTGTCTTCTGAAAATATTTAAGTGCTTGCAAAAAGGGAAATCATCTCCAAGTGAATCTCAGCTGACAGAAATATTTGACTGCATAAAACCCTTTTATTGATGTGCTGTTCATGACCCTCTGTTATTTTGGTTGCTGTGTAAGGGCAAGCAGTTTTGCTAATTCAACAGCAAATTAAAAGTTAGAGGAAGTTTGGGTGTGGGTTTGCTTTGTTATAATAAAACCAAAACCAAATTATTGTCTCTCCTAGCAGAGAAATAGATTCAGCAAGGAATATTATCTCTTTTTAAGTGAGTTAGTTGAAGAGGCACATAGTTTGATGTTCCCCCTTGTGTTTATTAGGATTCACTGAAGTGCAGCTCTTGTACTCAGGACTGCCAGTTTACAGCTTGGCTTCCTTAAGAAGCAAATAAAAAATTAATGCATCTCTTGCATTCTGTACATATCTTAAGTTTTGACAGACAAACATATTCACACATCGACACAGTTGTAAATAGACTCTCAAAGGTAAATTATTAAAACCAAGAAGAAAGAAAACAAACTAATGCACAAATCTCCCTGGATATTAAAGATGCAGTTGGCTACAAAGCGGTCATGCACCAATGGTGAGGGCTGCCTTTGATCCCTCAGGCCTTCCCAAAATTTGCCTTGCAACTGCAGAATATGTCAACTGAAGTTCCAGCAAAATAATCTTCTTCAGTCATAAGTCATTTGGAACAACAGACTCAGATTAGCTGGAAGTTAATCTACAGAAATAGAATTGAAATACAGCAGACTGAGCAGTGGGTGTAAAAGAAAGATCTTTCATGGGTATTGCTTGGAGGGTAACACATTTAAATACACTGTTACCCCTATGAAAAGAAGGGAAAAGAGATGTAATGAGCTGGTATTAAGCAAGAGCAGACAAACTGAATTTCCTGATGAGTGGCCATGAAAAGTAAGTAGAGAAGATGAGGTTTGGGACAGTGCCCCGTGGCTCGTGCAGCATGGGCCAGTGGCACAAATGTCCTGGGCTTGCCAGGACAGATGAAGGGCTTGGCCAGTGGAGCTGCTGCTGCCTGGGCAGGCAGGGAGAGGGGTTTGCTGCTGCCTTTTCAGCTGGGATGCAAAAACACCTCCAACTGTCCAGTGATGGAAGGCAGAAGAGGTTTGCAGGGCTTGCTGAGCCAAAGTTAAGACTACCAGTGAAAAGGTGCATGGTGTTACTTAATTACTCAGCTGTGTAAGTTGGAATCATCACTAAATAGTCCCCAAGTGGACAGGTTTGGAACTGTTTTTCCACCTCCCTTCAATCAATATGTGGGTAACAGAAAAAAACCACACACACACCCCCCTCATTCAGGTTATTCCTGAAAGAGACACAGAGCTGAAGTACACCCACACACAAACTAAACTGTATCATTGTCTTTACAAAAAAAAAATAATCACACAACAACTTGAAAACCCCAGGAAAACAAATGCTGGCTGTTTGGGTACAATCCTAAAAGAGAAACCAAGGCCCAGGGCAGACCAGTTATTGTTTTGTTCCAAAAGCAATCTTTCTGGATCAAGGAAGAGACAAATCAATATTCTGGCACACCACCACGTGAGCACAATCCTTTAGACTTAACAAAAACTCACTCCAAGGTAAATCTGTAAGAACTGTTCATACAAGAGCCTGAACCCAGAAGAAAAAGTAAATTACTCTTTTTAACAGCAGGACCTTGAATGTGATGTGTTGAAAGGTTTCAAAGTTTCTGAGTAAAAATTCTTGACAGGTTTTAAAAGAGACTGTGAGAATTACACATAGTGTAGTATGTAAAGACACAATGTAATTAAATAACAAAATAAAACTGCCTGGGCTGGAAAGATTTTGCAGGCTTCCTTAGGGACCTGGTCAGTGGACTATGGAAGGAAGCATTCCAGAGGGTGTGTGTTGTTACTCCAAAGAAATAACAAATGTGAACAAACAACACTGAAGGCACACACTCCCACAGCTGCAATTCTTTTCTTGAGGTTTCTTACACCTTCCACTTCACTCTGAGTTCTGCCAGGATTATCCAATTCCATTAACTTGCCTGGATTTCTCTAAACGTGCTAAGCAAGCAAATATGAACTTAAGGAAGTGAATGAGCTGTAATTTACTCCAACATCAGCAAGCTAAATGAAGCTGCAATAATGCAGTGATCAATTTGAAATCACAATTAAGACAAATACGGATTCCAATTATCAAATTATCTTAATAAGATATAGGAACAAACAGAATGATGAGACGAAGGCTATATATGTGAAACAAAACTGTGGAGATTTTAGAGAGAAGTCAGGTTCATTCCAACACATGAGAGCTTTTCAGAAACAGTTAAGTGCAGGTGTTGGCATCTGTAGCCTGCACACATCATCTTGGAAGGGTCTCTGATGGACTTGGGATCAGGCCAAAGGGACTCACGCAGGGCAGGTAATGAAGTCACTGCTTTACAGGAGCTTTTCAACAGCTTCAGCTCTGCCACAGTCAAAATCCCAAACTCTGCTTTGCTTTCAGAGTGCAATGAGGATTCAAAATCCTCATTTAAATATTATAAACTTCCAAGATAATGCCTGGAAATAATGACATTTCTCAGTTGGACTCACTGCTACCAGCACTGAATATAAAACAAAAGAAATCTAAAGAAAACTTTAACCTTGTTCCTTTCAGGATTAGGAAATTTAACTTCATGGTTTCCTTTAGACCATGTTTTCCCCTATTGCTTTTGAAAATATTCCTTAATCAATGGCATCTCCACCCTGAAATATGACATCCAGTGCTTTTACCCCATCCACAAAGGCAAGCACCTCAACAGAGAAACGGGTTAGACAGGTCAGAACAAAATCCCAACTCCATCTGTGCAGTCATTTCTACACTTGCCAACACAGTGTACTTGAACTCAGTTTGATTTCCTTTATTACTATTTATTTTTACATCTTTTGGGGAGCTTCCAAGAGAAATGTCATCCTTGTGTTTTACATCATGAATAAAGCACTTATCTAGCAGCACTTGTAAATAAAGCTGAATTACTGCTCCTACATGAATACTTTTGCTTCTGATTCTACCACCTATATCCTTTCCTAGCGTGGACCTAATTCCTGATTTGCTCAGTATAATGATTAAAACCTATTCTGCTCAGCACTAGGTGGATATATGCACTCAGACGAGAATTTAGAGAGCTTATAAAAGGTTTGTATTTCAGGTTTGGGGCGCGGGGAGGAAGGGCTCACCATATACTGCCTGTTAATAAGGACAGGGTTTCACTTTTGATATCACCTCTTGGGAAATTTCAGTGAAGAAAATACTTCTTGCTCATTATTCTTTATTCTTCCATAGCTTCCTGCTAGCTGGAAACTGTTCTCTTTCAGCCTGCATTAAAGAACTGTTACTTTTTAGGCAGAAGGGACGAAGTGTATTCCCAGACAAATAGCCAGGGAGAACAATGAATAAATAGAGCTTTTCTTTTAAACCACTCCTGAATCACAAACTCAATTTATGAGTTTGAAAGCTGGGAATTTAGCCTGACTATGCATTGTATTTCACAGTAAATCAGATGTTTATTATGTATTTATTTATGTATTGTATATTCATTGATTTCTATTACTGTAGCAAATGACCTGCTGCATTCTAGGGACATTTCAAAAAAGCCACAAAAAAACCCATTCCTGAGTCACAGAGCTTGAAACTGACTTTGAAGCAAGTTATAAACAAACAAATATGAGGAAGAAGAAAAAGTCTCACAGGTACATTTATACTCAGGACACTGAATCCACTCTGGTAAAATCTAGTTTTTATGAAGGCAACATAACAGATGTTCTGTGTCCTGTCTGGTACAGGGCATCAATCTTACAAAATCTTAAAAGCCCCGAGTAGTGGTCACCAATAAGGAGTGTTCAGTTTGCTGATTATTTAATGTGTCCTCTCTTTCTGGGGAGATTTTCAGTTTGTGGATGTGGTACTGCAGGGCACACAGCAGCCATCAATCAATACCAGTGTTGATGCAAAAGGACAATTTATTTCACTGGTGTTTTACCAAACCCATCCCTCACTCTGCCAGCTGATGAGTTACTCACATCTGCCTAAATACTGACTGAGCTAGAATCCAACCCTTCTTCTCTAGGTACATTTCTCATGTACTTGAAGATTTAATTCCTTATTCAAAGAGCTGCATTTACACAAATGTGAGGGAAGCAGTCAACACTGATAAAACTGCCTGCCAGATAAAAAAATATCACTGCACTGAACAAAACAGCCTCTCTGCATTTCATACAACTACACCCACAAATGCCTCTTCCTGCTTCAGAAACAACTTTGGTTTTTTTAGACCCTAAATTCACCTTTAAGACTATCTGCATTAAAAGGAAGCCCACAGAGCAAACAAATATAAAAACATTTAAAAACTCTGTAAGGGAAGAGAACTGTTCCTATCTAGTGCTGAGGTACACATTCCATACAACTTCCACAACACAACCACACTGAAAGCAAGTTTATGTCTGCTTGCAAATGTAGGCATGACAGATTTGGTGGATGTTTTCAAGTCCTCTACCACCACCAAAAACAGACATTCAGAAAGTGACAGCTTGAAAATATTACAGGTCACTTGATATAAAGTATGAGACAGCAAGTTAAAGAACACAAATGGAAAAGAACAAACTGGCATCTTGCTCCAGGCAACTGATTAATCACTATTTGATAAGAGCCTGATCCATTTGGGTTTGATGTTGTATTGGATTGCAATTGTCCTCAAGGACAATCGAAATCTGTGTTTACTTTCAATGGAATAAAGAACTAAAATCAATAAAAATATAAAAAATATTTCTTCTTCAGAAGAGTCCTAAATATCCAAGAGATATTATTATCCAGTGGATCTTTAACTGCAAAGAGGAAAAGAAAAAAATAAACATAACAAAACCCTTTTTGCTAGTTTTTATTCAATTTCTCTGCAGTTGTCAGCTCCTGGAGAATAATACACCTTTTTCTTTATTCTTCTCCAGGCTT